>NW_018020623.1:863527-911530 GCF_002006095.1 Pseudomyrmex gracilis | reverse complement strand
TAACGCGTCTTAGGGCCGTAGTGCGGTAGTGACACTTTTCCGGACATGGGTCCCTATACTCAAATGTTTTCTACTGTTGCACTGAATAACCCCTAGAAGTTTGATCCCATAGTTCTGAAACACCCTGTATATTGTATATATATATGTTTTTGAGCATATAAGTATGTATATACAAAAAACGAAAAAAGGAGAACCGTACTTTTAAATTTACATATTGTATTAGTTTGTCAGAACAAAACCAAAATGCATAACCTTTTATTAGAACGTAGTTGGAATTAATTACGGAAATCGTGTCGGATTATTTCGAATTTCCGCGCGCGGTGTGTACAACGTGCCGTACTGCTCGCGGTGTGATAGAAAAGTTTTATTTCAAACAAGTCTCTATTCGGAGTCTCTCGTATGATCGTCTTTGCTTTCTATCTTTCTCTTTCAATCTTTTTCTTATTAGGTTTAAACTCACTTTTAAGAAACGTTGTTTTATAGATATCATGTAATATGTACGTAATAAGGAAATGGTGATACAGTTATCAGTGACGCGTATGTTTGCGCATAAGATAAAAATATACATGGTTATTTTAGTATCACGATATGTGACAAAGAAATATATTTTCTTTTGCCATAAAACCTTACTGATAATCACATTTCTACCGTATATAAACTCTGTGCACTGAAACGAAGAAATCTACAACATTCAAGTCAACTTAAAGTACCTATAATTTTAGTAAGCACTAGACAAAATGCATTTATCATTTTTGGCAGTGACTATTGCTATCATCTTTGTCTTGGCAATTGTGTACGCTCCTGTGGAAACAACTGGTATCGCCGAGATAAGCTATAAGTGGAGTGCAGCACAGCTTTACAGTGCGATTAAAGGCAATGTAAGTGTACTTTGTACATTTTATTTAAAACTCATTATTTAAGTGTGTTCCGTCAAATCTTATTTGATATTTTGTGTGTCTGTTTTTTGTAGATAAACCCAGAACTTTCATTAAAATGTCCTGATTTAAAAGTGAGTATATAAATACTATATGAGATTAAAATATATAAGAAGTTGCTTGATAGTAACATTAAACACATATTATTTTATTGTTTAGAATACAAAGTTGGGTGCACTGTGTTATGTGAGTATATACATATATACATTATATGAAAATAAAATATGTGTGAGAGTGCTTGATAGTAACATTAAACAAATATTTTATCGTTTAGATGCTGAATTTTAAATAATAAGTATATCGATCAGTTATAGCAGGACCTATGTGACATATGATGTGTAATATTACGATTTATAATTATAATATGTACGCACACAATACATTTCGATCTATATAAGTAGGAATAAATATAATATTAGCATCAGTAAAAATGGTGTTTTCTGTACAAAACATACAAATGTAACAACTATAATACTATCTTTTCTTGTTTCGTTTTTAACTTGTACACATTTTCGAATGTTATACAATAAATGTAGTAGTTAAAACTGGTTAATACTTCGATAAAGAGTAGTGTTTTATGTATTTTATTTTAAACATAAGAAAGAGATAAATATCTAATACATTATTTTTTGTGTATATCAAAAAAGATTTATGTATGTAGAAAATATTTAATTTTACAAGTTATTCTTTCTGTTTTTCTGTGTCCTTCGATTTTATGTTAAGCGCAGAAAGGGACCTATCATGTTACTTTTACTTTTTCCTGTTTTTTTTCGTCACAAACAATTAGTATCGTAAATAAAGAGAATCTTGATAGACAAGATTTCTTTTGCTCAGATCGACGGTTGCACAGCAACCTTTACGATCTCTAGATTTAGAGATCGTAAAGTAGCGTGATACCGGACCGGTGGCATGATAGTGAAAATCACAAAGTCGATCCGTAGTCGAGAGACGAGAGATCCTCTGTCTATTAAGTCGATTAGTTGTTGACTTTTGAGTGTTTTTGTTTTTTCGTTTGCACATCCATGACGCGAGCCTCCAACTTAGTTGCTGCACGCGATGCTTCGATTATACAGATCAAGAGGCACGGTAGTGCTTTCCACCAAGTACACGAGCATCGAAGTGGCGCTCGAGCTGCGCAAAGCTGTGCCACGTATACGCAAAATTCATGCAATTGAGAAGTGAGGAGATTTTCTCAAGGCAATATTTAAGTAACGATTGAATCGATCAATTTTGTTTAGTTTAAATCGAATTAGAATAAAACATTTGAAAAAAAGTATCCAGTTTTGGATACTGTCGCCTCCGACGTACTTCCGCAGAAGCAATGTAAAACGATGTAACAAAATTAAAAGGCTCAGTCGATTGGCTCTCTTTAACGTTCTGTACGGGTTATAGATCTATAAAGCCATTGATCAATCACGCGGTATCGTGCGGACGCACGACTTGTCTTATAGCCGCGATCGTTCCGCGAGTTTGTGTGGTTACAAAACGTTTATAACAACGAAGCCCAGCTGTACTCATGTAATACCAATCGAGTCTCGCTCTTAAAGTCTTCTATTTTAGTGTTATCCGAATGATTAATTAGCACTTCTGATGATTGCGCTTAATTAACGGTGATGACTTGCTGAAATCTAATTGGTTCCTATAGCAGAAAATTTCTCTTTTCATGCACATGTTCATTACACATTTATTATTAATTGGATACCAAACAGACAAAGAAACTAATTGTCTTTAGACAATTCGTTAAAGACAAGCACTAAATTGATCGCAGACTTTTCAATGATCACTGTACAAGTATACGGTAATATGTTTTGCTATAAAATAATTTGACACAAAGATGTCAGACGCAATTTATTTGCACATATTTACTAGACACAATATTATATTGTTGGAACAACATGTATGGATATAAAAGAGAAAGTAAGATATATTGTTAGTATGTTTTATACAAAAAACACACACAATGTTTTACTAATGCAAAGATTATATTTATTTCTTTTTATATAGATCCGAATGTATTGTGTGCACACATGTTATAATTGTAAATCGGTCGGATATATTACACATCTCATATCGCATAGGTGTTGTTATAGTGATTGACACGTTTCTTTATTCAATATGTAGAATCTAAACAGTAAAAAAATTTGTTTAATAGTGCAATCAAGCAATCTGTTACATATTTTATTCTCATATAATATATATATACTCACATGACACATTACGCCGAAGCAATCTCGGAGCTAAACAATAAAATCATATTTGTTTAATGTTACTATCAAGCAAGCTCTTATAAAGTTTATTCTCATACAGTATCTATATACTCACTTTACAAACATTTACTAATTGGTCCTTTATCTACAATAAAAACACAGACAAAGAAAATATCAAGTGAAATTTGACGGAACAGACTCTAATATTCAGTTTAAAACAAAATGTGCAAATTATACTTACGCTACTAATTATTGGAATATGGCTTTTGTTCATGAACTTATATTTCCTTTCTAATTTTTTTAATGTATTTGTAGGTAACTCTTTGGTTCTCACACCGCGTTTCCGACAGGTTTGTTGACCGGCGATCATAGAATCGTGCACAATTGCCAAGATAAAGATGATGGCAATAGCCATTAACAAAAATGACAAACGCATTTTTTTTATTAGTTACTAAAAAAAACTTCAAGTTACTTACTAATTAGTTACTAAACTTCAACTTGACTTGAATGTTTTGTGATTTCTCCGCTCCGGTGCACAGAACTTATATATGCTAAAAATGTGATTATCAATAAGTTTTTATGACAAAAGAAAATATATATATATTTTTGTTTTGCAAGAACATTTTTATCTTATGCGGAAACATATGCGTCACTGATAGCTATATCATTATTTCCTTATTGCGTACATATTATATGATATATAAAAACGTTTCTTATATATATATAAAACGTGAATTTACAACTTATACTGTTAGAAGAGAAACTACTTTACGATTTATGTAAAGAATATAGAGATGCCAATAAATTTTTATTATTAACATAGAATTTTTATCATTAACATAAAAATTACAAACTATAAAAACTTATCGTAGCACAGTGTACGTCCTACAAAAATAATTATATAATATGTGTAACTATATATTAAATTTTTATTTTATACCATTTGTACGATATATACTATATATGTATGTATTACATAGATATGTTTTTGAGCATATAAGAAGGTATACACAAAGAACAAAAAGAGAGAACCGTATTTTAATTTCTAGAGATTGTATTAGTC
The DNA here is from genome assembly GCF_002006095.1 of Pseudomyrmex gracilis. NCBI lineage: Eukaryota > Metazoa > Arthropoda > Insecta > Hymenoptera > Formicidae > Pseudomyrmex > Pseudomyrmex gracilis. Next base: position 907,325 of record NW_018020623.1, on the reverse strand, counting down.
AGAACAAAACCGAAACGCAATCTTGTATTAGAACAAAAACGAAAAAGATTACGAAAATTGTGTTGCGTTATTTCGAATTGCCGCGCGAGGCGTGTACGATGTGCAATACTGCGCGCATCGCGACAAAGAGAAGTTACTCATTTCGAACAGTCTACTTTTAGGATCTTGTATATATTCCTCGTTTTTGTCGCTTTTTTTCTCACTCTTTTTCTCAATATTTTTTAACTCACTTTTAAGAAACTTTTTTTTTATAGATATCATGTAATATGTACGCAATAAGAAAATGGCGATACGCGTATGTTTCCGCAAAAGATAAAAATATAAATAATTGTTTTAGTACCACGATATGCGAAAAGGAAATATATTTTCTTTTGTCATAAAAACTTAGTGATAATCACATTTCTAGCTTATATAACCTCTGTGCACCGAAGCGGAGATATCAAAGTCGTTCAAGTCAAGTTGAAGTAACTTGAATTTTAATAAGAACTAGACAAAATGCGTTTATCATTATTGGGAGTGACTATTGCCACCATATTTGTTTTGGCAATTGTGCATGCTCCTGTAGAAGCAAATGCTGTCGCCGATCCGGAAGCCTGGTGGATTTTTGATAATTGGGGCATAGAAAGGCTTTATAACCAACTTAAACATAAAGTAAGTATAATTTTCACATTTCTTTTAAACTCAACATTTAAATGTTTCGTCAAATCTCATTTGATATATTTTGTCTTATTATTGTAGATAAGCGATATAGAAACAATAGGATTAGAAGTACTGTGTACAGTGAGTATATAAATACTGTATGAGAATAAAATATATAAGATCTTGTTTGTCAGTAACATTAAACACATATTATTTTATTTTTTAGGATGTTCATTTAGAAATGTTTTGTGCGGTAAGTATATAAACACTATATGAGAATAAATTATGTATAAGAGATTGCTTAATGTGGTAACAAATATTTTTTTGTTTAGTTGGTGAGTTTGTTTGAAAATCTTTGATTGAAAATAAGTGTGTCGACCAGTATAGCAGAACCTATGCGATATATGATGTGTAATCCGTCTGATTTATAATTATAACATGTGTGCACACAATACATTTGGATCTGTATAAAACAAAATAAATATAATCTTTTCATCAGTAAAATATATGGTGTGTTGTTTGTGCAAACTTAGTAACAAACCGTAATTAAATATTTCTTGTTTTCTTTTCAACTTCCACACATTTTCGAATAATCATAAACTAAAAGTAATAGTTAAAACCGGTAATAATTCGATAAAGACGTAGTGTTTTATGTATTTTATCTAACACATAAAAGAGAAAAATATCTAATAAATTTTTCTTTGTGTATATCACGACAGATTTATATATGTAGAAAATATTTAATTTTACAAGTTATTCTATTTATTTCTCTCTTTTATATTAAACGCAGAAAGCATAACTTACGTGAACGGGCTCCTATAATGATGTTACTCTTTATTGTTTTTTCTTTGCCACAAACAGTCAGTATCGTAAATTCAGCGCATGCTGAATTCGAAAAGTGTGCACGTTTAGTAAACACTAAATTTTATATGACGCCTATAGGTAGTGTACACGCCGGACACTTACACGTGGGCGTGTACGTATGCGCCGGTATGATTTACGGGGTTGTTACAACGGCAACTAGGCACAATGCGAGTGCTCACCGAGAATACTGTCGAAGTCTCTTCGTGTATACTTTTTAGGCTGTGCCACGATATAACATTTCCCCACCAGAGTAAGTACAAGTCCGCGGTCGACTGCTGCATTCCGGCCTTAACAGTGCGCGTCGCGAAATTGCATGCAATTTTTGTGCCTTTATTCTATATCGGCGAGAACGTGCGATATAAGCCCGACATTAAAGCGTGAAGCGTCGATAGAGCGAGATTTTTTGGTAGGAAGTATTTTTATGCTTTACTTTTTTCTTTTCATATAAGAAACGTAAATGAAGTGTAATGACCGGTCGTCTATAGAAGCCGGCCAATTGCGGTCTAAGGAACCGCATCTCGAAAACTCGAGAAGAAGAAGAAAATTTATTATGCGAACGCTCGTCTAAGATGCTAAATCGATTATTCAGCTTTTTTCGACACACACGAACGAGAACGGTGGGATTTGCGATAGGAAGAAAACGAAGTGAAACGAAGTAGTCACGCGCTCTTTCTTTCCCTTTTCTTCTCTGAAACATCGTGCCAAATAATAGATTTGTTAACTTACTGTCAAAGCTTTAGAGCGTTTATACATAGGCAGAGTCGACGTTGATCAGCTGTTCTCGCAAAGTCAATTTGCCAATGTTTTAAAAATATTTAGTTTAACAATAAATGAGTGTAACAATTAAATTTAAAATTTTTATAAAAAGAAGAAAAAATAGAAGATACAGAACAACATAAAGAATAGAATAAGATGAATATAAAATTCAATAAATTTTATTTACATTGGTGATGAAAAATAAGATTAGGATTTGTTGCCGATTTTTCTGCTTTACACACACAATATTTCACTATTTTATTGTAATTAATACTATAAATTGAATGAAATATGAGCATAGTAAAAACTAGATCCCTAATAATCAAGACCGATACATAATATTTGTTGTTATAGAGTTATCTCAATTGTCTCCCAAGTGGAGAGTCTCCACTTCAAATGCTGAAAGACAAAGACAGAAATACAAAAGGAAGCATCTGTCTTGCTCTAGGTTTTGACTCACTTCCTCTCTCACATGCGCAATCTATTTCATATATGTCTATGGTACAGCGACGTATCGCGCGACTTGCGCACGCGCGTATCAAATCGCACGATCAAAAAAAGCGCTACAATTAAATTTGTAAGTTAACAACCGCGTAATTAGATGCAAAGATAACGTATTGTATAATGCGCGTTGTAAGTTTTTACTTTTTGTGTGAATTTTTTTTGTTTGCTTCTTTGAGAGGTCTTCGACTTTTTTTAAGAAAAAGGCGTAATATATAAATATCGTGTAATTTTTATATCGTAAAATAAAATGACTTTTGTTACGAACAATTATAACACTGGTCTCGCAATCGAAGGCGTGATAATTAATTGTGAAAGAAAGAGAGAGACTTCGGATACTGTCGCTCCTAACGTACTTCCGCAGAAGAAATGTAAAATAATGTAAGAGAATTAAAAGACTCACTCAATTGTCTCCTATTATTGGTTTTGCTTGGATTATAAATTCATAAAGCCATTAATTACTTACGCCGCATCATTGTGCGGGTGCGCGACTCGCCTTATTGATCGTTCCGCGAGTCTGCGTGCTTACAGAAAGTTTATAACACGTAGCTCAGCTTTACTCATGCAATACTAATCGAGTTTCGCGATTGAAGTCATCTACCTTAATGCTAGCCGAAAGATTAATTAGTACTTCTGATGATTGCGCTTAATTGATGTAACTTACTGATCTAATTGGTTTCCGTAGCAAAAAATTTCTATTTACGTGCACATGTGTTCAGTACACATTTCTTGTTAGTTGGATAACAAACAGACAAAGAAACTAATTGTCTTAAACTAATTGTCTTTAGACAATTAATTAAAGACAAACAATAAATTGTTGGCAGAATTTTCAATGAGCACTGTTCAAGTATTCGGTAATATGTTTTGCCTTAAAATAATTTGACACAAAGATGTCAGACGCAATTTATTTGCAAACATTTACTAGACACAATATTATATTGTTGGAACAACATGTATAGATATTAAAGAGGAAGCAAGAAATATAGTTAGTATGTTGTGTACAAAAGACACACACACACACAATGATTTGACTGATGCAAAGATTATATTTATTACTTTTTATATAGATCCGAATTTCTTGTGTGCACACATGTTATAATTGTAAATCGGTTCAATATATTACACATCTCATATTGCATATATGTCCTGTTATATTGATCGACACGCTTCTTTATTCAATTTGCAGAATCTAAACAGTAAAATATTTGTTTAAGGTTACTATCAAGCAAATTCTTACACATTTTATTCTCATTTAGTTTTTTATACTTACTCCACAAATTCCTTCGAAACAAGATTCCATCTAAAGAATAAAATAATATTTGTTTAATGTTACTATTAAGCAAGCTCGTATATACTTTATTCTCATACAATATCTATATACTCACTGTACAAGCCTTGTCTAATTTGGGTTTTAGCTACAATAAAAAACAGATGAAGAAAATATCAAGTGAAATTTGACGAAAACACTTTAATATTAAGTTTTAAACAAAATGTTCAAATTATACTTACATCAGCCAAAACTTGAACATGCCTGTCGGTTATATTATGGAATGTGTCTCTTATCTTTTGTACTAAGGTTTTTGCGGCTTCTGGATCGGCGATCACAGGAGCGTGCACAATTGCCACGACAAAGATGATGGCACTAGCCACTGACAGTAGTGACAAACGCATTTTTATTAGTGCTCACTAAACTTCAAGTTACTTCAACTTGACTTGAATGTTTTTAATTTCTCCGCTTCGGTGCACAGAGCTTATATATACTAGAAATGTGATTATCAATAAGTTTTTATGACAAAAGAAACTGTATTTTCTTTTCGCTAAACCATTTTGATTTTATGCGGAAATATACGCGTCACTGATAGTTATGTCATTATTTCCTTAATGCGTACATATTTTATGATATATAAAAACGTTTCTTAAAGCGTGAATTTACAACTCATGCTGTTAGAAGAAGAACTACTTTACGATTTATGTGGAGAATATACAGACAACAATAAATTTTTATCATTAACATCAATGTAAAAAATACGATCTATAAAAACTTATCGTGGCGCAATGTACGTCCTTCAAAAATATTATGTATACCTATATATTAAAGTTTTACTTTATAATTATATATTGTTCAAATATAATATACTTATATTTGAACGATATATAATGTACATGTATTATATACATATGTTTTTGTGCATATAAGTATATATACACAAAAAACAAAAAGAGAGAACCGTACTTTTAATTTTAGAAATTTGTATTAGTTTGTCAGAATAAAACCAATCAGAACGAAACGCACAAACTTTTATTAGAACGTAGACGGAATTTATTACGGAATTTGTGTTGGATAATTTTGAATTGCCGCGCGCGGCATGTACAACATGCCTTACTTGCCTGCGTTGAGAGGCAAAGAGTAGTTACTAATTTCGAACAAGACTGTATTTGAAGTCTCGCGTGTGTTTCTCGTCTTTGTCGCTTTTTTTCTTTTTCTTCTCTTTCTATCTTTCTCACTATTTGTGAACTTATTTTTAAGAAACATTGTTTTATAGATATCATATTATATGTACGCAATAAGGAAATGGTGATACAGTTATCATTAATGTGTACAATTGCGCATAAAATATAAATATAAATGGTGTTTTATTATCACGATATGCGAAAAGAAAGTATTTTTGTTTGTCATAAAAACTTATTGATAATCATATTTGTAGCATATATAAGCTCTGTGCACCAAAGCGAAAAAATCAAAAACATTGAAGTCAAATTAAAGTAAGTTAAATTTGTAAGCACTAAACAAAATGCGTTTATCATTTTTGGCAGTGAGTATTGCCATCATCTTTGTTTTGGCAATTGTGCACTCTCCTGTAGAAGCAACTGCTGTCAATCTGAAAGCGTTGTCCCCAACACAGCTTTATGAGAAGATTAAACATGTAGTAAGTGTACTATGCACATTTTGTTTTATTAACTCATTATTTACATAAGTGTGTTTCGTCAAATCTCACTTGATATTTTCTGTATCCTTTTTTTGTAGCTACACCAAGGATTAAGAGCACTTTGTAATGTGAGTATATACCTACTGTATGAGAATAAAATATCTAAGAGCTTGCTTGATATTAACATTAAACAATTATTATTTTATTGTTTAGAATTTGGAGGATTTTGCTGCATTTTGTGAAGTGAGTATATATACACTATATGTATGAGAATAAAATATATAAGAGATTGCTCGATAGTAACATTACACAAATATTTTATCGTTTAGATGCTGGATCGTATTAGAGATTAAGTGTGTCGATCAGTATAGCAGGACCTATGCGACATATGATGTGTATAATATTTGTTTGATTTATAATAATAACATGTGTGCACACAATACATTCGGATCTATATAAAATAAAATAAATATAATCTTAGCGTCAGTAAAACATGCTGTTTTTTGTACAAAACATACTAACAACCGTAATTAAATATCACTTCTTGTCTCCTTTTTAACTTGTACACATTCTCAAATGTCATGAAATAAAATTAGTAGGTAAAACTGGTAATAATTTGATGAAGATGTAGTGTTTTATATATATTTGTTCTAAGACATATAAGAAATATATATTTAATAAAATATTCTTTGTGTATATCAAAACAGATTTATATGTAAAAAATATTTAATTTTACAAATTATTTTCTCTATTTCTCTCCTCCGATTTTATGTTAAGTGCAGAAAACATAACTTGCGAGAACGGACCTATAATAATGTTACTTTTTCCCGTTTTTTTTCGCCACGAACAGTCAGTATCGTAAATACAGCGCATGCTGAATTCGAAAAGTGTTCTTTTCGTGCACTTTTAGTAAACGCTAAGTCTCATATAACGCCTATAGTGTACACGCGCGGGACAGTTACACGTGGGCGTGTATGTGCGCAGCTATGATCTACAGGGGTTGTTACAACGGCAACAAGGTACGACGCGAGTGCTCACCAAAATTACCGCCGGAACCTCTTCTTCTATATACTTTTTGGCCCTTGAAAGACCAAAGAACCACAATTTATATCTGTCACGCATACTTATATCGACAGATGTGTAGCTCGTCACAACAGTGCTATACCGTAAAAATAAAGTCTTAATAGATGTATTTGTATATAACTCTTTATAAGTATCTTATAAGTAATGATTAATATATTCACACATATATATATAATTATAAAATAAAAGGTAGATATACATGAGAATGCCACTATACTTTTATTGTGTAGACAATAATAATAATATAAGGCCCTTAAATATATGATTACACGATCAGCAGGATTATTATTCTTCGTTAGTAGAAAAAACCAATCTTACTGTTTTTTAATTACTTGTTAGTGTCTATTTTAAAATATTAATTTAATAACAATTTAACATTATCTTAACAATTTGGGTAAGTGTATCGAATAGGGGAGCCCTTTCCGATTGTTTTGAACTTGACATATGTTATAAAGATTATCATTCTGAGTAACAATAAAAAAGTCTTAGCCGTCGCTCGTTGTTTATTAAAAAGCTATAAATAAAAAAAGTTTCATCAATAAACCATCGTTTTCTGATATCGTATACGTTTCACAAATAAATGTATAAATGTATATGTTTCCTAATATATGTGTTACACACAAATACATTTAGCATACAACACGCGTGAAGCAGGTCCTCCTGCGGGTGGGTTTCACTATCAAATAGTATATATTTTGTTACTTGATAATGGAACTTCCGCAGGAAGGGGCCTGCTCCATGCGTATACTTTCCATGCACAAAGCAAGATTCCACGATGCGCATCGCTTGTCAATATACAGTGTTATCGCAGTGATCAGATAGATTTTTTTAGGAGAGGGAAAGCAGGCAAATAAGTTATAACTTTCTTCTGCTTAGACGTGTACAATAATGTGTATAATATGAACAAAATATTTACTTCTCAAATGTACAAGATGTGGACAAACGATTTTACTTATGAAACTTTTTTTGTGTTTAACTTTTTAATAAACAATGAGAGACGGATAAAACTTTGTGGAATGTATTTCGGAGAATGATCATTATAATATATCTCAAAGTCAAAGAAATCGGAGGGCGCTCTTTTATTTGATACATTTACTGCTTCGTTAGTTTTACGTCCCGAAAATAACAACGCAGATTATGAGAATTTATTGTAATTTAAGTTCTCCGTTGTAGTTTGTTGTTTCGCTTCGGGAAGGTAACGTTTATACTGTTCCTCAATTAAGAGTGTTCTTTCTATGCGTTCGCTGGCGATGCGTTCGATTTCCGCGAACAATTCGCTGTTTACGTCTACGCACTGACGAAAGTTCTTACGATCGAGCCGATAAACCTCGCAGACGTCGACTGCGATGACACTGGCTATTCTACGATGATCCGTCAGTAAAAGCGCGATTTCGCCGAAGTAAGCGCCGTCTTCCAAGTGGCAGATCTGAGAAGAAAAATTTTTTGAAGATTTTTTTTTTTTTTTGTTAAATTTTAATCAACAACTAATCAACAACCAACCTCTTTCCCAGTTGGCGTTAAAACCGAGACAATTCCGAAGGAGAGAAAGAACATGCAGTCACCCTGAGTGCCGGATTTGATGATTACATCATTTGGCAAATACAACTCGAACTTCAACTTGTTCATCAGTAACTGGAGAACGTCGTTCGGTAAATGTTTGAAGATCGCTACGTTCTCGATTAATCGTCGACAGGAATGAAATGCAACCTCCTGGCGTAGTAGTTCTTGAAGAGGTGTACGTTTTTTTTAATTAAATATCAAAATTTTTAATATATATTTCTTTAGAAAAGATGAATTTTTTTCTCAACAATGAAATTTTCGTACGTTATATAAATACGTGTCTTTTTATATTTTTGTTTATGTATTACAGTTATATACTTGAAGAGTTTTCTGTTTACCTGTCAAATCTGACAAAATACGCTTGGTGCGGAAGTAACTTCCCCTAAAGCGATAATGATAATAAGCTAGAATGCGCTCTCTTATGTGCGGCAATAGATTTTTGTGTTTCACATAGGCTTGCACTTGATTTATTATCTCTTCGTATTGCACTTCAGATATTTTGCTCTCAGCCGTGAAACGAAACAACGCGACTAAAAAATAACAATAACATATCTCTAAACATTAATCAAAGGAAACACACATCGATCAACGTACTACACAGTACATGTGTCGAAAGACAAACATCTTACTCAAAATGTAACACGCAATGAATTTGCCGCTGATCATAAGAAGGCTAAATAAAATGGCGATACTGGTCGTTTTGGGTGGATATCGGCCGTAGCCACTCGCCATTATGTTTATCACCGCGATGTACACGCTGTTTTTAAATCTCAGTCGAAAACTGTCGTCTTCCAAGTCCTCCATCCAACAATCCTCGCAGTCCTTTTTGTAAGACATCAAAATTATTGCAACAAATTTCAAGTTTGTGAAAGTTTACAACTAGCCGATAGTTTAAGGTCAATACGTGCCATTGTACATAAAAATACATTTTTAAATAAAATTGTAAATTGTGTAAATTACAATAAATTAATGATTTTATTAATTAAATAATAATTTCATTATGCATTATTATCTTCACGTGTGATTCGTTATTACACAGATATACACGTTTACCGTTGGTGGGATGTTGAAAAGATATATCACGAAAATCGGTGTAAAGTAAGTCAGACAGGAAAACCAAACGATCAAATATAGCGCCAGCAATAGGGTTTTACATAAGTTGTAGTTTTGTATTCCTAAATACTGAGAGACATTTAAAAAAATCGATAAGACGTGTTTTCTATATATCTTTGTAAGAAATTTATCGAGGAAATATCTACCGTAAATAGATGATTAATGTTCGACTTGAGAGTGCTATAACGTGTCAACTTTAAGAGAGGCAGGAGATTGATTAAGGTGACGGCAAAATGCGAACCGTCTCCCGGAAGTCTTCGCCACGGCATTGTCAAATGATCGTACGGGAGAGAAGATAGCGCATCCAGAACGAAATATCCTCTTAGATAAAAACTGCAGAAAAAGTAGTGCGCGCAACTATCGTTAGCGGGAATTATATTAGCGGAAATGATCGATCACAAAACCTCATTGTGATTGCGAGATCTTACGTAAATATTCTACCGAGCTTCAATTCGACAGACATATTTTTCTCGTCGCAATATCCCGTAACGAAATTGAACGCTACGTCTATCCAGCAGATCGCGTAAATCGGAATGTTCACTTTGTCCAAACGAATGGATTTGTAGTCCATTACAACGAAGCAGATCATACAAGGAATGGTAAAGAAAGCAATCAGATATATTGCCGTCATAAAGATTTCCCATAAAAATCTGTAAAATTTTATTGTGTAAAATATAATATACATCTTCTTCTACTGTGCATTAAAAAGCAAATATTGCATCTCTTTAAATATAAAGTTTTAAAGATAATCTGTGTTTGTATGTGTATAGAATATAGATATATTACATGTAAAGAGAGAAAGAGAGAGAGAGAAAGAGTAAAAAAGAAGAAAAAGAGAGAGAATTAAAATACGTTATATAATGTACCTAACATAACTGAATGGATGTATTATCCACCAGTGATTAAGTGCAGCATGCCTGTTTCTCTCGGCAGTTATTTTGGCCGTGCTGTCCATGTAAAGAGCACATTTCGGAGTGTATTTGCTGATGCCGCACCAAGATATCCACAGATTCTTTAAAGTTAATGGTTTCACACGCACAAACGGATATTCGCTTACTTTTCTCACATACAGTTCGCACTTGTGTTTATTCATAATGCATTAGCGTGAATAAAACTTGAGCTTTTTCGTCGTCGCTAAAGTCTCAAATTGGCAATATCAGGTTAAGTTAGTGATATCTGCGAAATGTTACGCTTTTCTCTTTGAAAAAAGAAAGAACTTCTACTGTTTTCTAAAAAATATTGTTTTACAAATTTCAACTCATTGTTGAAACATTAACTCTTTTTTTCTTTAATTTTTTAGTTTTTTATATATAAATTATCCTAAAAATTGAATTATTTCTGCAAAAAGTGATTATTTTATGTGTCGCGCTTTGGAATAAATTTTTAGCACAAAAATGTCAAAAAGTCTTAACTGCGACGCAATCGCAATCTGATTATGTAAGCTATTATGTTATAAATTTCTTTAGACAAGAAATTGTGTTTTATTTATTATAGTTAAACATTTTTCAGGGGTCGTAACATTTCAGAATATAAATATTGGAAAAATGTGTGTGAGTGTGTGTGTAAGTGTGTGTATATAATATTACATTATTAAAACATATCTATTATATTAATATTTACATAACGTAATGGAAGTATGATAAAGTTGATAATTTGGCCACACGGTCTGGAGAAACACCAGTGGTTTTATCTCTTGGATCATTTGCGTCCGTTAACGCGCAAGTTAAGCGTTTTTTAAGTATATATATATATAATATATATAATATATATATAATATATATATAATATATTGGAATGTGTGGTTTAACTTTTCTAGGATACGAGTTTGCAAAAATCTTAGAAAGTACTTGAGTACTAGAGATACCGATTGTTACATATATATGTATATATGTATATATATTATGTATGTATGTATATACGAAAATTAGAAATTTACATGTTTCGATAAATATTAATTATCAAAATCCGTCGCTTTGGAAGTATTTGAGTATTGATTATGTCAAGTAAAGAGGAAGAGCACATTGTATACAAGTATTTTTCGTCCCAACCGTTACATAGACCTGTTAAGTCAGTGTCTTGAGTATACGTATCAAAGACTGAAGACAGTTTTCAACTGTTACTTTCCATAGGACGTGAATCTTTTCACCCCTCCCGTAACGTCATCTTCTTCACCCGATCGTAACGATCGTTTGAGTCGTCGCAAATTGCATGTTACACAGCGCGCGGTATATAACGTTTCGTGCGTGATTGTGATCCTTACACAACGATACCGAGCACTTCGCGACTGTCGGCTTTGGGAAATCGACCACATAGACTGGGTCTATGCAACTCCCTCCATCAGACGGACGCGCGCTTCAGAGAACCGTCGGAGATCGATCGTCGGCGATAGCACTGGTAATCCGGATCCAACATGTCGGAATACGTGGCCGGACCGAGACAGGTGCAGGAACACACGCTCACGCAGTCGTCCGTGTCTTGCATGATTGTTTCCTGAGTAGCCAGGAGCTTGCCGTCCACCACCTCGTCGTCGAACGTTACAACGTGATAGGGATCGGGCTGAACTTCGCTCTCTTCGCGGCGCGCCTCGCCTCTAAAATATTATGTTTTGAAAAGAGAAATTTATTATTTCCTCGCGTTATAATATCCCGTGCTTCGCGAAAGAACATTTATTATCACTCACGTTGTCATGAAGCGCAGCACGAGCAGATTGATACTGGCGGCGACGACCGCCAAACCGAACAGAATGAAAACTAAACTCAGGATCACGTATCCAGGTTTGGTGGAAAGCGCTTGATCGTTCTGCGAACAATTCCAATTTTTGTATTTTTCTAAAATTGAAAACACTTCGAGCTCATCGCAAGATGTTGTTACCCACCTGGAGAGCAACGTAGTCGCCGAAACCTATGGTCGTGAGTGTCACGAAGCAGTAGTAGAAACTGTCCATGTAACTCCAACCCTCGTACTTGGAGAACATCGCGGCGCCCATCGTGATGATTATACTCGAGAGCAGACCGGTCGCCAACATGAGATTCATTTCCGTCGCCTCGTTGTCCCGAAATCCGAGATACGTCTTCGCCCGTTTGATCACGACAGACGCGAATTTGTTCAATCGCTCGCCGATGCTTTGGAACATCACAAGCCCCATGGGGATACCGATCATCGCGTATATCATACAAAACGCCTTTCCCTTCATAGTCACTGGAGTCGAGTGCCCGTATCCTTGAAGAAAATACATTGCGTCAAGGGTTTGTGAACGCACGCGATTCTCACTATCAAACTTTTTGTCTTTACAAATATAGACGTTTTTTTTTTCTTAATCATATCAGATGACTTTTAATTGCATTTCGTAGGAATGTGTTTGGTGTCAGTGTTTTGAACACGTGCTTAAAATTGGCTTCTCGGGAAAATGGTTAAACGTAACGGGTGTTGTTAAAAAAAAAATACTTACCGATCATGGCTAGTACTAGTGTAGCAAAATAGAAGGCACCTGGGAATTTCCATTGCGGTCCCGCTTTGTGTGGTTTATTCTCTATTATTAAAATCTCGATCAGCTTGTAATCTTCAGCCGTGATGTTGTACTTCTTCATCATGATGCTGCGTATATCTGCGGAGACATTTCCCGCTCAGAGCGGCGGAAATAATGAATTATCAATGTGTGTAAAAATATCGAGACGCAGATAGACACGAGAATGAACTCACTCAGCAGATAATCCCAGCGTCTCTTCTCGGTTTTCGACTCGAGGGCGTCAAATATCGCGGCGCCGATCAGGAGATACGTGAACGTGACTACTACCAGCGACAGGGTTCTGACATTCTGTTTCTTCATCTTCGTCGTCCCGTTTCACGCGGGGGAAATGTCACGCGCGTCCGTCGAACGGCGCGCTCTGCACAGGATTCTTCCAACCGATCTCTATTTCTCTCTCTCCCTCCCTCTCTCTCTCTCTTTTTCTCTCTCACTCTCTCTCACTCGTTCTCACGAGATTTCGCCCGACGGCAACGTTCGTCGCGACGATTCATACGGGATAACACATTGTGCACGCCGTGTAAATAAATGTTTCGAAAGAGCGAACGCACGGGGTATCGATTTGCATGACATACGGATGCGGAGCGCGCTTGTCTCCTGCGAATACACGGAACCGCGTCGCAAGGATGTGCGAGACTCACGAGGCAACCGAGAGATACATCTGCCGGCCGGATGCTAGGCCGAGTATTGATCGCGAGACAAACCGGTGGAGGTAGATTCGTTGAAGTGGGGAATACGCCACTGATGGTTTCTTTATGGAGACGAAATGTGATAATCGCGAGCCCCATTGGTAAGCGGCGTCGTTTGTACGGCGTGTGATAACAACGGAGACGGGAACAGTCGAATGATAAGAGGCAGAGATGGTACTGTGTGACGACACAGTAGTAAAGCGCGTGTGTGTCGCGGCAGTGGTTACGCCGGTTACGTCTCGGACAGTAGTCGCACGTCGGTTAGACTCGGACCACCTATCGACATCCACGAGGTCTACGTGACATCAAACCTACCGCTGATAACTCGACAATCTGCACGCATCGACTTATCTGATTTTTCTCGTCTGTTCATGTAATCTATCTCTTTTATCTTCGATATACCAACTTATTATTCTCTATTCAGATAAAATATATTTAATATTTTTTGCGGAGTTTTGTTTAAAAAAAAATTAAGAATAAAACAATTACTTCGCGCGATAAACATAAAACATTTTTTCGCTTAAGTCGCATGTTTCTTGGATGTAATTTATCAAAGATATAAAATATTATACCTTAAAAAAAAAACTACGTACATAATGTATCATATCCATGGAGATATTTTTTTCCATCGGTTTTCTCTTACGTTAGCTCGAAAGAAAATTTAATAAAGAAAATTGTGTGTGTTTAACGTTTCGTTTTTATCTGCTTCTGCAATCATTTTTGAGCGGTCGCTTCTCTCTTTATGACATTTTTAGTAACATTTTGAAGGTCTCGTACGAAAAAATACGTTAATAGTAGGAATGAAACTTTGACCTTTACAGAGAAGTGGCCTCAGTTCATTATCAAAAGCCATAATCTGTCGGATATAAAGTAAATTGCGTGTTTTTTTTGCGTCCATATGAACGTATATACACCGACACACCGAGTGAACGTTCGGAAATGTTATGTAACGGTATTATTGCAAATACCTTGTACGTTATTGACTTTATTAATGTGTTGTCGATTTTCTTTTCGGTTATATTTTCAAAGACATGCAATATCATGTCGCGCTCTCTTGAGAATTGTCATGCTCTCGTTAAGCGGAGTGAAATCGTAAAAAAACTGGGAGAAAAGAAGAAACGCGCAACATAAAGTCGACGAGAGAGAAAGTCGATTTACTTTAAAGAGCTGTAAAAGTATATCGGTTTTGTTTTTTTTCCTTTATCTTTTACTACTTAGATTTTTCCCGCTTCGTTTCTCCGATACGATCGCGGTCTTCCTCTCAAAGTGGATATTACAGAAAAGCTACCGAGGATAGCTACGTATGTTATCCTTACGGAAAAGTTGCGCACATCGTTATTTATGCCATTCGATTTTTGCGGTGATTCATAAACTCGTTTTTTAACTTTCCTCCAGTCATAAATTTCCATTCGTTTTTCTTGCGCGCTCGAGCGCGACGCTCAATATCGTCTCTCTTGCAAATCGCGATTTAGACGAGCTTTCGGGAGTGTATCTGACGTAACGTGTTCCGCAAGAATCCGTCTCCGATGAACGCGACACATACGATGCATCAAACGCGCGGATTCGATTATTTGCATGGAGATAGGCGCGCCCGCTACCAATCTTGTTTGCATAGATAACGAATAACGACCGAAATTGCTGAGCAATAAACGTGTCGCTATTGTGTTACGGGACGATCGAACGGCAGAGACATTGACATTGTCTTCGTGCACACGAGAGACATTTTTATATTGTAAATATTTGTATTTTTATTTTGCTTGTCGAAAGATTTGGACATATCCTGCCTGTTGTGCAAACGTTATTTATTGGCTCTCTTGCGTTCGAATGGTTTACAGATTTCAAGTAGGATAAACGAATCTGATGGATGCGCGAAATTGTTTGTAAGAGTTTTTTGTTCTTGTCACTTTCAACGTAATATTTTATTCTCGTCCATCTTGTCGCATCGAAATAACCAACAAAATGAACAAACGTACGCAAACATACGAGTGTTACATATCGAGAAAAACTTATGTAAATATGTTTGATAAAAAAAGGGTCGTCGAGCCCATTGGGATTATATATCGCAGGATGCTATAAATAGAAATTTCATGTTTGAACGGGCGGGAAAAACCGAACTGATTCAGAATTTGCGTTTAAATAAAGAGAGCGGAGTTTTAATGTTGCGTTTTTTTTTTAAATCAAAAATTTGCAAAATAAAATAATTAAATCAATGCGTTCCGAGAAAATCGAATGAAATCAAAGAAATGAAACATAAAATACAAATCTGTTTCTGTGATTTGATAAAAAGAAAAAAACACGCACAATTTTTCCAAACTTGTTTGAAGTTCTTTCCGCCGAGATCAACAATTTATAACGATCCATCATTACACAGTAACCGTAAAAGTTCGAAGAAGATTTCGCCGTGAAAAGCCAAAGGCTGGGAATAAAGTTGTCCCATCGATGTTTCTCTCCCGCAAAAGGTGCTTCGGAGAGCAACTGACAAATAGCTCTCTTCTGCAGAAGTACGCTCGCTTTGCTGCGATTTCTGTTTACCATGCAGCGGAGTGTTTGACAAACGATTCCGAGTCCCCGCGAAAAAGAGATGATAAAAAGCGTCGATAATTATACCACCATAAATCGTTTCCCGGTGAAACGCGGAAATCAATGACGCGCATTCCGCGCGTTTCATCAAGCGAGACACCGTCTCCTTGAGCGTTGAGCCCTGAAAAGTCCATCGATTCTCCGTGACTGACCAGCCTTGATCTCGGTTTCATTTGACTGCGCGCCGAAAATGAATGAATTTTTCGGTCGTTCCTCTCAGGTCCGGAATTAATGAAGTCGAAAATTCGAGAATACAAAACGACTTTACAAGATTGCGAGCTTTAAAAAGCTGCGGCTATCGAGTGTGATATAATTATATTTTTTTAAATCTAGAAAAATCGAGAATCCTAGAAATTGGTAAGAGAATTAAAATTCTCTCGAGATTAAATTTTTATTTAAGCGAGGAAAAAATAAACAATTCAAAACATATGCAAATTTAAAATGTAGGAAAAACTGCAAAATAAAGTTTAATATAAGGGAAAAACAATAATGAAATATTGATCGTTCGAGCAAATTACTTGAATATTACATTAATTCGTTGAAAAATTGACACAATTTACATGAAAGTTCAGTTGAACCAGTTAAAGCACCGACGAAACATATTATTGGTTTTTTATTTACATGTACATACATATATATATATATATATATATTTTTTTTTGGTCAATTTCTCATTTCTCTTCATCGAGCATTCCAGCGCTGTTCGCCAATAGCAAATGTCCCATAGCGCTGTGTCTCGTATCAATGCACATTATTCGAATTTTACACAATCCAGGCACGTTCAATCCTAGAATCACAGCTGCAGCCTTCGTGCTTCCGCAAGTTATTCGGATTTCGTTCTCTCACAACTCGAACGTATAACACGTATCTCACTTAATATTGCGCGACATTACGCGTACGAACGTCATAAAACATGTCATAAAATAAAAACTTAATCAGGAACATGAGAAACAACGTGCGATTTATGCGCGGGCAGAAAATTCTATGCTCCATATTTTATTAGCAAATCTATTTATAGCACACGCGAGAAATTCAGACAGAAATTGAAGTTTCTTCGGTCTCCGTCTGTTCAACTGTTTATTTTATCATGCGAAAACAGGTGCCTTCCATTTTCATAACATTCGGCCAGTCATTTCAAGCTAGACATTTGCATGATATACATATCGCGCGATGTTTTTTCATATTCTAACATACTATGATTGCGAATAGGTTTTTGCGCGAATGCGAGAGATATAACACGCAGAAGGTGTTTTAAAAAAATGTTCTCTTAAATAAACGCGGAAGAGAGAGAGAGAGAGAAGAGCAAATATAAATTTCCCCAAATAATATTATTCGCTCGACTTCCTTCAATATACAAGAATGTTAAACTCGCGAACACTCTGTTTTCTCAGCAATTAGGTCAAGCGTACAGATGTTAAAATACTCCATGTTAACGTGATACATTCCGCGATATTAACGGACATATGTTGAAACACGCATGTAAATTGTTGTGTTTTAATATCGATTTACATGTAAATATTTTATCGGTAACATTTATACGTTATTTTAAATGTTTAAACTATATATATACCCCGACCATTTATGTTAAATGCACAATTATTTGCGAGCTCTGTCATCCGTATCTAATTACGATAAATGTATTAATTATTTCCCCTCTTTTATCACGGTATATATAATTCGCGTGATATAATTCCGCACACATATATCAGCACAGCTCTTCTATGATATTTATTTCGCGCGCACGCATAAAAGTATTAATATCGTATTAATAAATTTATATTACATCGTATTACATTACACCATCATATTTCTCTTTGGCGAAAATATTACAGTTTTCCGACATTAAGACGAAACTGTCAAAGGAATAAATTACGAAAGCGTCACTCGAATATCCAGATAAACTACTACGAAGTACGAGAGACAGCTGCAATGAGATAATGCAAAAATTGTATAAGCTCAGTGTAGCGAAGAAAAGTAGAGAAGAAAAGTTGTGCATCTCTTCTTTTAGACGTTTTGAGAGAAAATATTTCTCATGCCTGACGATACTCTCCGTACTACTTCTTTAGGAAAATCTCTACCTCATTCTATTTTTATTTGTCACGTTCCCAGACGAGTATTCAGCGGCTCGTAATAATTTATTATATTTTATTTACTATATTTTAATTACTATATTTCTGTATGGTGTATCAACTCTTTGCGCGCGCGTAACAATCTGTTTTTTTTTTTTTTTTTTTTTTTTTTTTTTTTTTTTTTTTNTTTTTTTTTTTTTTTTTTTTTTTTTTTTTTTTTACTTTGGTGTTTTATTGAAACATCGATCTCTCTCTTTTTTTCTCTCTCTTTCTCCCTTTCGAACAGTTCTGTCGAAGAGCGACCGCAGTGACCAAATTTTCGGTTGTACAACTTCACGCCACTCTACTACAGAACTTCAGTTCTAAACCGCCAAACCGAATTGTAGCGAAGCAACGACAATTCTGTTTCGCTTCGATAATTGATTTTAATTGGCTAACGAACTCAAGCGCAATCCGAGTGTTCTCACTTTTAACGTGAGAACAGACTCGAAACTTCTACGTTTAACGTTGGTGCGTTACTGTGGGCAATCAATGAGACTTGCAAGAGAGATTGCAGCAACTTTATCGCCGTTTTTCCATTACTCCGCACCGAGCGAGATTCGAGCGAGCGCTCTTGTTTTCGGCCCGTTAAACGTCAAAGAAAATGGCGAGCGACTCTTTTACGAGAATCTCGTTCCGTCTCTCGAGACACCTTTTTTGAAACACACTTTGCCGTCTCTGACGCGCGCGGTGCACAGTTCAAGCCGGCTTTATTGAGCCAAAGAAGTTTTTGAGAAACCTCGCAGACAAGCTAGTTGGTTTTCTGTAATGATGCACCAACAATCTCGGTGGCGTTATCGACAACGCATTTTATAAGACGATTGTACAAATACCTTTTTCGAAGTCACGCTCTTCATTTTTCAAAAACGGAATTGTTGCGGACGTCCCCGCGACTTTGCAGCGCATTTGTTAAAAAATCAGACGAGAGAGAAAGAGAAAGAAACGATTTCTAAGACGAGCGATTACGTAGGATTTTATCTCGATATCCTATCTTCCTCGACCGCCCTCACGATGCGCTCTTTTCTCTGCACCGCTAACCCCTCCCTCCTCCCGGCTTCGCGCCGGGTCGGAAGCCGTTAAGACGGCGCGGGCGAGTAATTGAACTTGATTTCCTGATTCATCCACGTATTGACCGTATGTCCTTGAATCCCTCCCGTCTCTGGGTTCATGCCACAAGTGTGTAATAAATCACCGGGACTTGATGGATATCCCACGATAGACTGATCGCATCGATGACCTTGGGGGCTTGCACAGAAATCGTTGTATTTTGCACGGTGAGGCGATGAAAGTAAGTCACGTAACGCGATTACCGCGGACAAATGTCGCGCGACAAGTTTTATTATATATATATATAAAATAAGACGACAGAGAAAAAAGTCTTCATTTTTTTTGAAAGAGCGCAGCGCCTTTATTTTAAAATCGATTTTAAACACGGTGAGGCAATTTTGTTCTAACAAAGTTGCGCGCTTTGTGTCTTGTTTACAAGAGTGTTTACTGTTTACGATATAAAAAAAATCGCAAAATATCAAGAAAACCTCATCTCGCTTGATACCGATCGATGGTTTCGTCTCTCGAAAACGTGAGTGTGCGTGTGTGTGTGACGTGTGTACAACGTAGATGCGTACACACTTATAAAAGCATTCAGCAATAGAATTTCCGATTGTGTTCTATCGTTATTATTTCGAAAAACAGAGAAAAACCACAGTCGATGCAATGCTGCATCATCGCATTCAGAAATATCGTATACGCGGCGCATACACACACGCGCGCGCACATGCAGTAGTTATTTCGGGGGAGCTTGAAAGCTCGTACAACACAACTTCGATGACCGAATTAAGTTATAGTTACACACGAGAATACGAAAGCGACACGCACGCAAATATCTGCTTCACGTCGTAACTCTGGTAGATCTCCTTGAATTTTATTAGCGCGCTATTTGTACTCTCTCTTTTCTGCGTTTAGGTCAAATTTGTGACGCGCGAACGCTCATCTCTCAATGTTTATAATTGGCGAATTATTTAAACAAGATGGAGAGAACAATATTAATGAGACGATAAAAACTTTCACGTAAACCGATAAAGTTTAATATATACTCGTAGGTTTTTCTTTTTGAAAACGTTTGTAAACTCTCAGAGGTGGTTAATTAACAACGAGGTATTTGTCACAATTACTCTTGACTCTTGACTTTCAGAAATGAACAATTTTTCCGCGAAGTCTTTCGGATATGTCGAGACGAGACACCGTCTTTCTTTAATTGACGAGAGAAAACTGTAAAAAAAAAAAAGAAGAATTACGTAATTTGATGTCGTCAACGATAAGTTGTTGTCGCAAAATAATAACCGACTAAAGTCTAATTCGTGGATTTACGCAAATTCCATTTTCCGATACTTGCCGATGTGTGATGACTCGAGATTTGCCCAAATGGCATTTGTCGGTTTTTGCACGCGAACATTTCGTTCCCCGAACGAGCAATTCCACGGGGCCTGAATATTAGACCATTAGTTTCGGGGTTTAGGAGAACCGGGCTTGTAATATTCATCTCTTAATCACCCGTAACGTAACATGATAAATTAATGCCTGCTAATGAGATGCACCGTACATGGTTGCAATTACTCAAATT
The DNA here is from genome assembly GCF_002006095.1 of Pseudomyrmex gracilis. NCBI lineage: Eukaryota > Metazoa > Arthropoda > Insecta > Hymenoptera > Formicidae > Pseudomyrmex > Pseudomyrmex gracilis. Next base: position 886,362 of record NW_018020623.1, on the reverse strand, counting down.
CCTCGCGGCGTACGTTAAAACATCGAATTGAAATTTCTTACAATGTGCGAGATCGCGTATTTTTCTTCTCGAAGTTTATTTCCGAAGAACATATGTGCAGAAGATGTGAATCGTAAAATACATACCAGACGCAGATCTTCGATCTGCGCGCGCGTCTTCGATAACGGAAGCACTTACTCGGATAAACGCGGAATGGAAGAGTCTCGGTTTCTCAAAGTGCTTAAATCAAATTGTCCTCCCGAGATAGTTGACGGGAAAGAGAGAGCGAAAGTTAAAAAAGTTCCACGACAAACCGCGAGAGACACGATGTTATCAGGTAGTGATCGATAATCGCGGAACGGTCGGAAAACTGTGCGACGACGTGTAATGACTCTGTCTCTGAGCCGGGAGGCATCTGCGGAATCGGGCAAAGTTCGCGAAGAACGATCAAGGGTGCGATAAATCGAACAACTACGAATAAGAACGTTATCGGAAACTTTCCGCTCCCTCCTCTTTTGTCGTCAACGTTCATTGTCGAAAGTTTTGCGAACTTCATATTCCAATATCATACCACGTTTACAGATAGAGGGACGCGTAAATCTCTTAAATTCTTAGATACAAGATAATAAAGTAGCATGAAAATTCGAAGACAGATCGAAATTTTCATTTCTGAAATGTATGACGTGCAATCACATATAAAATATCATTGTAAGCTTTATTTAAAAAAAAAACACATGTATTCAGAACACATACTTGCATAGTAGTTTGCAATTTAAACAATAAATTATTATTTTGGAAAATATTTACAAAAACAGAGCACCCTCGAAGGACAATGACCTCGACATGTGTCATCAAGGACACATCCCTGAACAGCAATCAAAAGATTTTAGCCGTCGCTCGTTGTTTGTTAAAAAGTTACAAACAAAAAAGAAGTTGCGTCAATAAACTCTTATTTTTCGACATCATGTACATTTTGTATCATTTTTCTTCTTTATTATTTGCAATATTTTACAATGTCATGTCTGTTGTTATTATAATACACATTATAAATATTATTTTTATCACACTCTCAAGTTTGCCACGTCTATTTAATATTTTATGTAAATATTGTCATCACCGTCATTATCGTTATCATTATTATTATTATTAGTGACATTATCGTCATCGTTGTTATAATTGATAATTATCACTCTAAATCTAAATCTTTCTATTTTTCTTTCTTTTTGTTTTTTTGATTAAAATATAATTTATCACTGTGTGACCAATTCACATACGTAACCTCGAACTGTCAAAATACATATTTTCACTGACAGTTGTTTGCGCTATCGAACAATTGTTCCGAGAGAACCAATCGACATCACGGAAAAGAGGTGATATAATAATCTTCGATTTGTTTACTTTTACGATCTGCTTTTACCTTTCACGCAATGATTGCTTTTCTACCTTTTTTGCCATTTTTTTTGCGAAGAGGAAAAACAACGGAAGAGCATCTTTCAATTTTTATCTGAAGTCGGCGGCAATTACGCGGTCGCGTGTTCTCGTTATATGTGCGATTTCGCCGCGGGAAAGAGAAGCATCATTATCAAATGGCGTCGTCAAAGGGAAAAGCGAGAGACCGAGCTGAGAAAAAACGGATAGCTGAACGGAAGCCGCGAGCTAACGTACGTTCACGTGGCAAATCGACGCGTCGAAAACGCGTCGATACTCCGCGCCGACAATTGCACGATTCTGTCAGTATACCTCAACTGGTCTACGAGCTTCTCACCATCGATAAGTACAATCAAGGTGTGTTACACAATCGGCATCACGCAACAGAAGTGTAAACTCGATGCAAGAGATTATATAAAAAATTTAAAAGGAGATTATATTTGAAATCTATTGTGGACATTTATTGTGTAACCTCTTTTTGAGCAGAGAAAGTTGAGCTTTTAAGATTGAAAAAAAAGAGAATCAAACATATATAGAATATAAAGAAAATTTAAACTTTTAATATAAATTAAATTGTACAATTAAAACACGTATATATACGTGTTTTAATTAACGACGTTTTTAATGTCGTTTTTGCATGTGTGTTTGTTGCCGCAGATGCGAAACGCTTTCAATCTCCGGCGCGTTTCGGGACACCTCATCGAACGGTGCAGAAATATCACGACCGGCAAAGGTTTCACTGTGACTCGACGGCAGCCGGGCATCGCGACATCACGGAATCCGTTCAAGTGCCCGACTACGTGATGGAATCTGGCCCCACGTCCGTTGAGAGTTTGACCGAGCCGATGGATGCAAATAGCTCGGCGCCAACAAGTTCCGCGAACAGCAGCGTGTCAAATATCTCAATGGAACCGACTGCGAATACGCTCGATAACGCCCGAGAACTCTTCGGAAAAAAATCTCTGGTGCAACTGATTAACGGTTACATCAAAGCGGGCATCGACGAAGGTGAATTTTTTATTTTTTTGCTTTTTTTTTTGTTTTAATGAAATTCACTTCGCGCACAGGCGTACACTTGAAAGGTCAATCGGGAGTTATAAAAACAACTCTCCATCTCTCTCGTCAAGTTTAACAAAGTTACTGTAATAATTCACAACTGTTTTACATGCAAGTGTATAAATTTTCCTCTCTTCAACTACGTAATAACGTAACTGTTCCAAATACCGCGACGTTTGAACTGTTTCTTCGACTTCGAGTGAAACAATTTAATAATGTATTATTTTAGAAAATACTTCGAAACACACTTTGGAACGCGGAAACTGAGTGTTTAACTCTTCTTATAGAGAAAAGAAACAAGCGTTGTGTTTTTATCTTTTTCTAACAACTTTATATATATATATTTTTTTTTTATATTTAATAGACGTTCCGACCCGTGATTAGGGTCTTTTTCAGTATATATTAAATATAAATAAAGACGTTATTTGAACCAAAGACCTAACTTTATATTTTTTATGAGCATCACATAATAAACAGATAATCGTTGCGGTAGAGTACGAGCGAAGGGCGATTGGAGCGGATGCGTTGAACGAGCGCGAGTCAAGTGAACGTAGAGAGAGAAAGAGAAGGAAAGAGAGAAAGAAAAAAAGAGAAAGAGAGAAAGAGAGATAGAGAGAGAGAGAGAGCCTGAGCTCGTTTGGCGCATCTGTATCACGGGAGCTATCATTACACGTCGCGCCGTACACGAGAGCGCTCTTGACCGCGAGGTCAAAGTTCTCGAGTGACAAGAGAGACGGGGATTTTCAACGAGCTTTCTCTACGCCCACACGTTGCAGGCAAGCGACAGGCCAAAAAGTACATCCGCAAGGCGCTGTCGTTTGGCGTGAGGTTGGGTTATCTGATCCCGACCGATTCGCAAGGCAACGTCCTTCGGGTGTGTCCGACCCTGGACACGGGATCCTGGAGGTCGAAAAGGGCCGAGTCCAGGGAGAGACGGCGAGTCGCGCGACGAGGCGGAACGAATCCGACGACGATCGACGATCGGAAAGCGATGCGTCGCGGTATCCCGCGGGACAAACCGCGTCCGGACGACGAGGATAATGGACAGACAACATCGAAAAGAGGTAGATGGCATTCCGCTAACAGTCCCGTCAGAAACTCGAACTTGAGGGAGACCGCGCCGAGAAAGACGTCCGAGAGAGACAAGTCAAAAACCGTCGCGAGGAAGAGGTAAATTAGACTTTTCTGAAACAAAATGAAAAATCCGGCATGTTTATTACTCTTATTACTCTCGAAGTTTTCCATTAGACATTTTAATCTCAAGTAAAATAACGTATTAAGTCGCGTTGTATGTGCGCTTCAATTTATATATGCATGTGTGGAAATTAACAGTAATATATCAAAGCGACGATGCAAAATGATTATTACGTTTTCTTGCTAAATTATAATATCGCGCGCGAGAAAGACAAAGAGAGACAGAAAAAAAGAAAGATATATTAATCATCGTTGAAAATATCTTCTTGTATTATTTTGAGTATTAAAGACGGTTTCTTTTAACGAGAGTTTCAATTTATTATCTGTTGTTTATTATAAAACTTTTAATAGACCTGTGCGTAGCGCGACACCGTCTTAACAAGCTTAAACTTGAAGAACGTCTTGATAGATTTAACCGTGAAATGCGNNNNGANAAAAAAAAAAAAAAAAAAAAAAAAAAAAAGAAAAGAAACGGACGTGTATGTCGTGCGATACAATTGAATTTTTCTTCCTCTCGCGTCGTACACTCGTTAGCGTGATGCTCGTGACCCACATTGGTTCACGCTCATACATTCTCCGTTGCACGGAGTGCTTCTATGTTTAGAAAAAGAAAAGTTAATTTTTTCCTTTCCGATCACCGTCTGTACACAGCAAACTCGACGTTAATATTAATAAACGGAGACAACAGCGGAAGAGAGGCGGGATGGTTAGAAAACCGATCAGAAGACGTCGCGAGGTTCTGTCTCCGAAACTGAACGTTGAGAACTACCGCGAGCCAGTTGGGGAAAGTCATAACGATGCGAACGACGAGGATCGCGATCGGCACAAGAGCAACGAGGATAATTACAGGCCGGCTGTCGAAAATTGGAAGTCGACGACGTTAAATCGGGCGGAGGACGAATCGAGAACGGAGAGACGGAAGACCGAAACGAATGTCGACGACGAAACCGAGCGCAGAAACGCCGACGAGAAGCACGGAGAGGAAGAGACAAATTGCGTCGAGCGCAACGCGAGCGACACAATCGGAGAAATAAACGATGCTTAAAGAATCATAACGCCCACCTGGCGCGCGTTCCCTTCTCGGCTCGAGAGGGAAAGGCCGGGAGGAAGATCTTCCTCTTTTGTATATTCTCACTTGTTTTGTAGAGTCAATTTATTGTGCACATTGTTTTGACATTTATTTGGAATTATAGAGCTTTACACAGCAAAAACACACACACAATGTATATCATTCTTTCTTAGTTCATCGCTTTTATATCGGCGGGTAAGAAATTTATGACGGGGCACGAATGTGCGAGCCTTTTTTTAAATATTTTCTCCCCCAAGTTTGTTCCTCTTGTCGGATTGAATTAATTGATACTGTGCGGTTTTCAAAAAGTTAACATTTCTAATAATTAAACATTTGCAAATAAATAATTGCATAATTACACGTTACAAATAAGCGGATGGAAAATTTGATGAATTTTTGTACCAAAAATTTTTCAATTTTAATTTTTTTTTATTTGCGTTCACGACTATTTATCGAACGTAACGTTTACAACCACTTCGGAACTGATGCCCGCTGCCGATTATTTAATCGAACTCGGCAAATTGCTGCTGTCATGAACATTTCAATCACGCTCAATCGCTCTTTCCGCTCATGTGTATATTTCTCTTTCTATTAACCGCATCATGAATTTGCGCATTTTCATGTGTTAATAGAGGTAGGCCTCGCGCGCGATCGAATCTATAATTTTCGCAGAGTACAAATATCACGCGCGAGCAGAGAGTACATAATATTGCCGGTTTCAAGGCAAAACCTAACAACATTTAATTATCTTATATATGTCACTTCATAATGTTTCCATCGGACTTGGCTCGACCGACAATATTCAGCGATTAATCGATCGATTGCGCGAAGAGAATTTGTTATGTAACGTTGTCAAAAAAAAAAGAAAAGCAAGAAAAAAGAAAATCGCTGACGAAGATCAAGATCGGTTGTGTACTTCTCTTCCAATCTCTCCAATGTCTCGGACATTCACAAAGCAAAATTCATTGTTACACAATCGATGGACTAGAAAATTTGGAAAAAATTTTGAGGCAGACGTGTTTTTGACATTTTGTTAATCGGAGAAGCGAACTTTTCCACGCCATCCGAAGATCGAGGAAATATCGGAAACAACAGTAAGCACATAATGGCTCCCATAAAGAGGCATCGAAACGCGCGAAGCCGCCAAGGAATGAGTGAGTGATTTTTTTTTTTAACGCTCCGGAATTGTGACTCTCGCGCAAAAAAAAAACGATATATGCCTCTTTCGAATTCAATCCCTTATTTAATTCAATTTTCTGTTGGCGCAAATTCGCGCACGAATATAACATAAACGTGTAATAAATTTCATAGTAATTATCATGCTAATTACGTGTAGTATTGCCACGTGTAGTTCACTCTTCATTAAATCAATATTATCCAAACCTCTGTTCCGTTCGCGAACCAGAAATTAGAACTGCCTCGTATACGTTATATATGTAATATACATATGATACACGAGTTAAATATGCTCGTGTAAATTAGTTCCTATTATTCGATGGAAATTATTAAACGCAGCTGGTTTGTATTTACAATAAATTGCTCTGTTTCCATAGACATTTTCAATTTTCATAAAAACAATATATCAGACACCAGCAAATTAATATTTGTGGGCATTAATTTGTATGTGTCTGTCGACTTGTTATTTTAAATTATGATGTTGAAAAACAAGACAACAGAAGTTGTTTTTGTATCACGAGAATAAATATCTATCTTGGCCGGTGTGTTAATGTAATAATTTACAGGTCAACGTCGTCGCAAACCGAACATCTGCAAGTTGATCTACAAGTTTCTCGTTACTAATCAAGCTGCTTACGATACGAAATGTGCCGCCAAACATCGTTGGTGGGATGAAGAGGGACACGACGACGAAGAAGAAGTTGTAGAATCCGCGGATACGTTGCAGCGTGATAAAAAGATGGACCGCGGGACGCGCAGGAATCACGGCAAAGTCGCGAAATCGCGTAACCAACGCGCCCTCAAAGATTTACCGATCTCGTACTTGCGAAAATGCGTGGGCGGCGAAGGTACGAAATCAGCGGATAAAGTAACTGTAATTACAGAGATGACAGCAACGTTTTAAAGAGAGAAAGAGAGAGAGGGAGAAAGAAAGATAGACAAGGAGGAACTGTTACTTAAATGTTGATTGCTTCTATAAATATCCTGCAAACGACATTTTGTTAAATTCGCTGTATAAAGTTTCGCGTGCAAACTTTTCGATAACAGCTCTGTAACGGGACACTGCATTTGACGTGTACGTGAAATTTAACTTGCAATCTAATTAAAAAGAAAATACAAGATAGAAAGTTTAATCAGATATGTATATTTTTGAAAAAAAAAAAAAAAAATATTTTGCCGTTATATCTGCGCGCATCTGTTTAATATCGATCTGTTTAATTAAGATTTCGAAGCGAGTCCGTTTTATAAAGAAAGTAGAAAAATATATATAATTTTGCAGAGAACTTATTAAAAAAGATAATTTTTTCTCGAATGAAAGTAAGCGAGTTTTTCCTTTTCGACAGGCACGACGGGAACGACGGCGAGGAAGTACGTTAAAAGAGCGTTGGACTTTGGCGTGAAGTCCGGCTTTCTCATTCCCTCCGATTCATCGTCCAAAGTTTTACGCGTGTCCTCGGACTTAATGAAAAGTGACACGCAGAACAGGATCAGCACGTGCGACAGAGACGCTCTGTCCAAGGATCACGGCATTCCGACCAAGCTCGATGATGATCTGCAGGTGCAGGAGCAACGCCGGAGACGTAGGAGGAGAGGCAGATCAAGGACCCGCTCTAGATCACGCAGCAGACGACGAGGCAGGAGGAGGAGAGGAAGGAGAGGAAGGAGGAGGAGAAGCAGAAGCGCAAAATACAGAAGCCGATCGAGATCGCGCAGCGATACCAAGAACATCGTCAGGTAATTGTCTGACGCTTCAACACGTAGTTGATGTTGCAACGTCGCGTAATCGGTTTAGCGACGCGTTAATCCGCGCGAAATGATGCAATTGAAAATAGAAGATTTTCGAGAGATCGAAACCTGTAATTTTCCTCAATTCGAATTTTTCAAACTCGAATTTTTGCTTGTGCATTACACACAAGTGAGCAAAAGATAAACTTTATTTATTTTTCTTTTAATATTGAAATGAATGTCTTTTCAAAACAATGTCTTTGCGATTTTAACGAAACTGTCTTTTTGTTTGTTTGTTTGTTTTTTTTTTTTTTTTTTACGTCGAATCGCGATAAAAAATAAACAAACGCGTATACAAGTATTTATACGAACGATATAATTTGCCATTTTATATTTTTAACAACAGTTAAATTTAAATGTGAAAGAAGAGAGAGATTATCTTCTCCAACGAGTGTGAAGCATACGTATGATTAGCATTTCTCCGATAATAAGCGCGCCGATCGATGAAATTATTTATACTCGCGCGCGTAATTGCCCCTGTTAGGCGAAATAATTAGAGTCTAGCGTTATAATCGCTCACAGCGCGCGCTGTGAAACGCGGCGTAAGTCGAGAAACGTGATAAAACGATCAAAGGGATTTCCAGCCCGCAGAGTCCCGAAGAGGTGGTCGAGGACGACGAGGCGAACGATTACGAGATGGACGAGAACGATCCGAAGAGCGATATTCACATCGACGGCGTAGAGAGAGAGTCGAAGACCGAACGATCGGGCAAGCACGACGACGACGAGAAGGAACCCACGAAGAAATCCGAGAGAAATCGTTCGGATTTGTCCGCCGACGAGGACGAAAGCGGCGGCGACGACGACGACGACGACGACGACGACGACGAAGATAAAAAGAGAATTGACATTGCAAAATCGTAGCTCTCCAATCACCGACATTTCATATCGACTGAATCGAAAACAAAAACTGAAGCGATCCTTATTTTGTGTTTTGATTTTTTTTTTTTATGATAAATGTTTTCAGCGAAATTTTTGTGCAAACGTCGCCGCGAATATCGTTTGATATTCTCTTTTATCATTTCTGATGTGTATAGTGTCGTGATTTGATTTTAGTCCTTCCACCATCCAATATAACGATAATCCGTTAATAAAATTCACAAGCACACCACATCCGATTAAAAAGCGTCTCGAGACGCGCTCGTAGAATTTTATTTTTCAAGTTTAATAGGGGAAATTTCTCATCCGCTCGCAAAAACGATCTTTGCCCGGGGGGGCGCTATTCCTTTTTTCGACAGCTATTGTCAAAGTCACGTTTTATGACTTTGCGAATTTATATGCGAATTGCTTCAGAGGTCAAACTTCTCCCGCGGATTTACGACAACGAGGAGAGATCGAAGGAGGGTGAAATTCTCCTCTCAAGGTTGTTACGGAGATACGTCACGGTCTCAGAATCTCTGGATGAGAAACGACGATGGGTCGGACATAGGGCGGGCATGCCGATCACGCTATGGTAAGACGCGAAATCTGCGTTCTATATATCGAAATGGAATTCGAAGATCTCGCGACAGAGAGAGAGAGCGGAAATCTCGAATTGCTCGTTGCGCGTCTCCGTGTCGCTTCTGTGCGAGAGCCGGAATCAATTCTGACGGCAATTCAAGACTGATGGCTCGTCCGACGATGTCTTAAATCTCGAGAAAGGGTTTTTTCGGACCTCCGGATAAAAATACCGCATTCGAATTACATTCTTAAATATGTCTCCTTATGGCGCGAGGATAAAAGGAAGAGAACGGAGATGAATGAGCGTCAATATATATAATGGAATAAAAATTTGGCGACGGCTGACGGCTCTCACAAAAGACTCGGAAAAATGTGACTGGTTCGATAGAACGATATCTAGGAAATTCAGTAAGTCAAAAAGTTAACGTTACCCCCCCCCCCCCTCCTCAGCCTGTAAAACGTCAGAGTTACTTTAATCATATTTTTTAAATCGCTTTTGCTTGCTTGAGCAAATGTTTTTTTCCGATTTGTAATTAAATTTACAAACAACATTTGTTCCAGGAAATATTTAACATAAGCCGTTAAAAATATTTTGTTCAAAAGATCTTTAATAATTCCAAAATGCTGCAAAATTTTATTTCCGTATTTTATATATATTTTTTTAAACGAATATAAATTTTAAAAGAAAGGGAAAATGTTGTCAAGATGTTCGAGACTTAATCAGATAAGAAAAACAAACCGCGGACGAATGCGAATCCGAAAGCGAGGATAACGGCAAAAATGGTTCGTGATCCTCTCTGAATTATTCAACGGAATTACTCAACATACTAAAAAGTTGATCTACACAATATTCTGCTATTTTTATTGCTTTGTCTTGTATATCGAACTTCTGAGGATTCGTCGGTAACGCGAGTTACGAAAGTCCCACGTGGCATAATTGAAGAAAAAACCCATTGCTGTTTTTCTCCATGTATGACTGACTGATGTTGCAAAGGGATGATCTTATACGCGCGACGAAAGGAAACGTCGTGTCTGATAAAACTCACGAGATAGAAAACGTTGCCACGTAGCCATAAATCTAAAGCGAAAATAAAGTCGGAGCATATCTGTGTGTGCAAGGATATAAAAAGGAACTCTATTTCCTAATTGGATGATGACCGCAGACGGTTCTCTCTCAATGAGTGATACTCGTTGTTCAATTTGTTTTTCTACGTGTAACGCACGTTTTAATTTTTAGAAATAAGTAAACAAACAGTTTTCTTTTTTTCTAACTCAATATATTGTTACAGGAAATTGCAAGCTAATTGTTAATCTTCACGTGATAAATATAATTGAGTGCGCGAGCGCGCTCAATTTTAAAAAGGACATGCACATTTCATACGGAAACGTATATAAATTTTTCAAGACTTCTTCGGATCGTTCGCTTCGACCGTATAATCCAATGTAGCGCGAGGGATAAAAAAAAAACGCGTTAGAAAAAGAAAAACTGTTCGTGCATTTAAATAATATATTTAATACTCCTCGAAGCGCAAAAAGGCGACGAGTAGCCGTCAGAAATTTGATGTCGCGCGTTAAGTTGAATTTACGTGCATATCATCTGTCGCTTCAAATTTTTCTTTTTTTTTTTCTTTTTTTTTTGAGGGGAAGAAACACACTTACCATTTTCGCAAGTCTCGTGAACGCCGCGTTCGTGCATTTTTAAAGAAAAACGGACGCGGTGAGACGCGGGTGAGCGTCGTCGTTGGAATTTTCCGGCGGGGTTATTTTTCTCCGCGCGGAAAACTGTTTTTTTTTCTCTTCGGAAGGAAAATATCATTTCTGCTAGGAAGTTAATTAAGAAACGGCATTGTAAGCTTCGCGTGCTTATTTTATTTCATTTTTTTCTTTGTAATTTGTCCTTTGCGCGAAATTTACATTGCTCCGAACATATTTCTAATTTCTTTCGCGCGTTTCTTAATAATTGATGAGATTCCCGGGTCTCGGGTTTTGTGCGTTACGTAACTTTGTTGCTCGTCGATCAAGCGCCTGCACGTCGGTAAAATCCACGATGTGTGCCTGTGTGTCTACATGTGTGGAATTCGTACAACTACAAAACTTTATGTAAGTCTTGTTGCCCGTTACGACATAGCTTTCATTCAATTAAACTTGAGAAACTCCCTTCTTCTTAAGCGTTTCCGGTGCACTTGCGAGCTGTGAATCATGTGACCTTGGCTCGCCTCTAAGCACCGAAATACATCACGTCTTTTTGGTACACACTCTCTCAGCTCTCCGCTCGGTTTTATTCTCGCTCGTTTGCAACTTTATCGCGCATTTGTCAAGTTTAATATGTTTACTGTCGTTCTTCTTTTTAACGGAGATAACCGCAAAAACATTCTTTTAGCAAGTGAAAGAAATGACGAGCATTGCGTTAAACGCAATATATTTGATGCGTTTGAAGTTCATCCTAAAGTCGAACACGCCAGATAATTATTTGTCTCTCGCGTGTGTTTACCTAAACTGCGGACTTATACGTAAGGATTTAAATGGGATTCAAATTCTAAGACAAAAGGGAGAGGGAGAGAGACAGGATGCAACCGAGCGCTCCTAATGTTGTTACGTTTTTAACGTGAGCAAAATAATAAATAATACCTCAAACGTACTTGCAGGTTGTTAACGTACATTTTCGTTTTTATAGTTTTTGAAGATTTGTAAATACGACAGAATAAACGATCAAAACGTGCAATCAGCAAAACGCGACCACGTGTACACAAAACGCGTCAGACGGACTCGAATTAGAAGAGAAATTTCAGAATAGTATATCACCTGGTAAGAGGTCTGAAAGTCAACTCTTTCGTCACACAAAAAAGAGAGAAAAAAGACTCAAGTTCCACATAAGAGGTTCTCTCCTTAAGCTAACTATTCTGAAATTTCTCTTCTAATTCGAGTCCGTCTGACGCGTTTTGTGTACACGTGGTCGCATTTTACGGATTGCACGTCTCGTCGACCGCTGCAATTATATTGAACTTAACCGCGAAGAGTCGCGGCGCGCGACCTTGACTAGCCCGTGAACCACAGTCCGAAATTTACGAGCGCTCGTTCTCTGCTCCCTTGTCTTTTTCCATTCTACCCCTTATTCTCGCGGTCGAACTCGCCCTATCTCATTGTCGACCTTCGTCTCGCTTATTGTTGCAAACACACCGTGCAGTGTCCCCCGCTCGCTCCTTCGTCACCGCTGCACACACACGTGAAAGAAGGAGGGGGAATGGCCGAATCGATCGCTGCATCGCAAGTCGCCCTCGACGTGGACGCAACGCGGGAAACGTTTTTCGCTTCGACAACGCCCGGTCTCGTCATCGTCGTCATCGTCGTCGTTCTCCCGTCGTTGTTCGAATGGACGGAGCGAACAATCCGCCAACGATTGCGCACCACCACGTGGACGCGGAATTCGCGCGAGCGTCCTCTGGCCGTTCTCGTCGGCGTCGGCGTCGCGTCGCGACAGAGGGGGCGTCGCGGCAACGACGACGACGACGGCGGCGGCGGCGGCGGCGGGGGCGCCTCGTTGTTGGCAGGCGCACCCACATCTCCCTCGGTTGCCGTAGAACAAGAAGAGAGAATCCGAGCGGCGTTTTCAGTCGGCACGCGGCGTCGCGACGCTACTCAACAACACCGCGTGCATCGCGCCTGGGATCGCGCACTCTCGCCGTGTGCTCGCCATCGCTCAATGATATTGTCGACTTATCCTCACACAAATTGCCCCGACCAGTGACACGTCTTCATCGTCATGTAACCGAGGAGTGCGCCGGGATCGAAAACATCGATGGAAGTTACTATATCACGATCTTCAAGATCGATGACCCTATAAACCCTACGGGTAAGTCAAACGACACGTCTCGATGATTAATTGTCCCGCGAAATAGATCGATACATCTATCGATCGGACGAGTCGAATCTTGCAATCAACGGTGAGATTAATTGGTAAATAAATTAGAGCATAATTAAAAATTCAGGAAGGGATGTTTCCGCGAATGTCGAAAAGCAGATTAAGTGACAGTACTTCCCGGAATCAATCGAGATAATAATTCGGAATTCCGCTCGCGAGAGAGGATTAAGCGTATGAGGATTAAAACAAACACGCTGCACATTGCAGCGAGGGTCTATAGTGTGTCTATTGAAATTTTGTCGATAAATGAAGTATCTTTTGAAGACGTGTTGTAGTGGGCTTATGCGTTCATCGAATTAACATAATGTCTTAACACAATACTCTTCACCCCCAGTTACTTGTAAATGCAAAAGACGCGACACTTGAGCGATGCGCGGGAATAATTTAACACGGTCAACGCGCGTCAAAGAGAGAATAATTTTGTCGTATATAGGCGAGTTCTTCTTGTGCAAATAAAACCTTGCATCTTAATTAATCGTTTTCTCCGGTCGTTTAATTTTAATCGTCCTCTCCTATTTCCCGCTCGTTAATTGACCATTTTGATCCGGTAAACCGACAACGCTTTTACGTTTACGTTCTTTCACACAGAACGCGTGCTTCGCTCACAAATTGCGCTTACGTTGTTGTGCTTGATCAATCAATCTCGTTTAAAAACTTAATTTAGTTATATTCACAGCATTCTTTAAAATTAAACAAACAAAAAGTCGAATAGAGTTTTTGTCCTTCACATCTTATCTCTTTTTATTTTTCTTTTTGAAAAAGAGATAAACATCAGAGATTGTAGATATATAAAATTAAAAAAAATTTAATAGAGTTTTTGTCGTCCACATCTTATCTCTTTTTTTTCTTTTTTTTTTTTTTTCTAGAAGAGGATAAACGTCAGAGGTTATAAATATATAAAATAAAAATATGCATCACACTTTTTACATCCTTTCATCTTACGAGAGGAAGAAAGTTAATATCCGGGGACAGAAACGTTGTAGTAGAGAGAATGTTAAGTCAAATTTCCGTTTCGCATCAGAAACTCCGTTACTTTTATGAGCTTGCTCGCGGGACGAGCGCGTTTCCTCTGCAAGCTGGGATTATCCTCCCGAAAGCTGATACAAGCCGAATGCGGATCGATTTCGCCATGCCAATTACTCCCGCATGCATGTTATGGCGAACCGCAGCAAGAAGGCAAGAGAGAAAGAGAGAGAGAGAGAGAGAGGGAGGGAGGGAGCGAAATATGCATTATGCATTGTTAATCTAGGCCGTAGCAGGCCTCCCGTCAATTTACACGCCGCGTAGACCAGGCATATCGTTTCCCACACTCGTTTTCCCTGGTGGCAATGAATTTTGTTCGGCATCGAGACACGCGATAACATAACACCTGCCACCCACACCGCGGAGAGAGAGAGAGAAGAGACACAAAGAGAGAAGGAGAAACATTCATCTTGAACACGCGCGAGACAACAAAGCGGGCTATTCTCTCGCGTGACGTGTATGCGAATTTCCATACGTTAATCTAATCAGTTACGCGGGTCAAGCGATTTCACCGCGAACGATAAGAAAATGATGAAACGAGTTGGGGAAAGATAATTGAGTAACTTTTTTTATTTGAACAAATGCTTGAATTACTAAAATTACTCGCGCACCGTTACGAGTGCCGTCGCGCAATCACGTGAAAAAAAAAAAAAAAAAAAACAATTGACAGGAGAATTGACTTTTCAAGTAAAAGCGGAAATTTTCGATTTTTCTTTCGCGACAAGTGTTCAAATGCAATCCGAGAGTTTAACGCGCAACTCGCGTATCGAACACACACGTCGTGTTCCTCGTATGATGACGCGTACCCCCCGTCTGCATTAATTTTCACGTTATTTAAATATAAATAGAACATATAGCACAAATCGCTCTCGGAATGTTCTTCATGATTTACTTCGCTCCGTTTTCACAGAGATAAAACTCGCAACAACAGAAGAACATTATTTTTAAAAACGTTCGGAATTAAATCTGAATTAGCGAGAGAAAGAATTTTCCATTGACGATTTAATAATAGAAAGCACATCTCTTTTTGAAACTCGTCCATTTTTCTCTTCGAATTGAACAGCTACATTGTTATTTATACTTTTCTTTTTACAAAACCGCGTTTTACGCTCTTCCTTTTAATGCGATTGCATCTCGACCGCCGCGGCTTTTAACTAAAGTCGGGGACGCGCGGCGCGGTGTATTGTCGGGAAGAGAAAAAAATAAGGAGCTTCCGAGATAGAGAAAGAGGGAAGCAATTTCCAGCTTCTGGAAAACACCTCTGTAGGGAAATGCGCTGAAGAGACCAGTAATTCCGCGGACTGTCGTATTCGCGAATATACATTCGGATTTCTTCGTCGACTCTCTGACGCTGCGCGCGTCAAATGGGGGAACCGCTTTGCGATATTTTAATTCATCCTATTTCCGTGAAAATCCCATCTTTGAGAACGAGGGCGCGTGAGTTGACGCGAATTGAGAACGGCGAAGAAACGGCTGTCGAGCGAGACAGAAAGAGTCTGGGGAGAAAATCGTCGGACGATTTCGAGGTTCAACAAATCCGTTTATCGGAGAATCATCTCCGAGGAGATGAAATATCTCGAAATGGACAGAACGTTGGATGTTCCGCGTTTGATAAAGCGCGCACACACAGAGCGCGCACTTTACACAAGATTAACTTTCGCGGGACTTCCGAACGCTTTATGACTTTCGCGAGATGACCCCCGCTCTTAACCCCTGGGATTTTCTCCGACAATAGCCGGGGTCGTTGCTCGCGAAAATGTTCCCCCGTGCGAGATTAACGATAATACCGAGTGAAATATATATACGTGGAAATACAAGTAACATTTCTCTCTCGGCGCTTCTGAGAAGCATTTCTTGAAGAAGCTGAATTACATTTCAATTACAATTGATTTTAATTTATTCACTCTCTTTTTTTTTTCTATCGCCCTCTTCCTCAAATGCCTTGGTAGGTTTCTAGATCGCCGTAATTCCACATGTTGTTTTGTTATTTTTTGTTATCCGGCAATCGATCATTCTTCGGTGCATGTGCATGCGCAGCAAGTTGAGCCTGTCAATACCCAATTCATCATCGTTTCAAAATCCGCGCACGCCGCTGCATCTGCATATTTTATTACAGAATTTGCACGCATGCATGTGTCGTGTCAAGAAAAAAAAAAGCGGAAAAAGTGTCGACGACACGTCAATCCGTTCGGATCTTTCCGAATTTGTTTCTTCGAAAAAAAAAAAAAGCAAATTGGTAAACGAGAAGTAAAGAAGAAAAAAAAATATATTTAGCCACTTTAGATATATATCATTCATACGTTTTAACACCGGGAGAGTTAAATCTCGCTCTCGACAAAAAAAACACACAAAAAAGGGCGAAAAGCCAGAAAACTAAATCCGCCTATGGGTGGAAAGTAGAGCGGTGAAGTGATAGGTCAATAAAGGCACGTCGACGATGATAACGTACAAAACTCCATCGTTCGCTCCGAGTACGGAGCAAACGGAAAAAAAAAAAATAAATAAAGAAGAGAAGGAGAGATACCGCAAAAGTAGGACGAGCTTCGAGAAATTAGGTCTAGATTTTGTGCTCTTGCGGTGAAGCGCGTAATAATTCGACGAGACCGAAAACTTTATTTTCCGTTTAAACAAAACTATCGACCATATTTCCCGCATGTTTGTTTCTCTCTCTCTCTCTCTCTCTCTCTCTCTCTCTTTCTTTTTCTTTTTCTTGTCGTTTCTTGTGTAAATTCGCTAATCTCATAAGAAAGTTTTCGCGCACATCATATCACACAGCTGTGCGGGTGCGTATTATATATCGATCTAGATTTTGCGCAGATTTCTCGAGAAAAACTTTATTATTGGTTAAACTGATCGTTACGCAAAAAACGAATTTTACGAGCGCGTCGAAGTTTATGCAATTCGTTGATTGTTTTATCGTTACTGGCAAAGTAATTTATACTTCCTTATTTTTGTTCGAAATAATAAAAAATAACGTAAACAACGTGATCGAATAGTTTGCCGCTTATGATTATTAAGCTCGTCACTTTTTTCAGACTCGTTACTTTTTGTTAATTTAATCCTCTCGTTTAGTAAAAACGAAAAAGACTTTTTATTTTAGTCAGTAAAAAATAATTTTTATTAAGATAAAATAAAATAAAAACGCACAGAAAAAAAATTGAATTTTTTCTTGAAAAAATTTTTCAATTGAATAATTCAGATCTCGCGATTAACGCCGTACAATTAACATATGGTAATTGGATTCGGAACCCCATGTATCTCTCGTGCTTTTAAATTACTTTATTTCGATCGCGGTACTGTGAGAAGAAATCCTCTCGACGTTGGTAGGTCTCGCAAAAAAACCATCGCAAAGAGCGACGAAATTGAAGGTTTTATCTTACGAACAAGGGAGTCATTTACGAGTAGAAATGATCGGATCCAATGAGCGGGTGATTCGAATTTATACGATCTGCGTGTAAAACGTGAAAATTCTTCATATATATCGTCAAGGGTGCGAGATATCGACGCGTGATAATGCTGCGTGAATATATAAAGCGGAAAACAAAGATACGTGTCAAAAGCAAATAGCGTTAAGTCACAGTCAACGACGACACGATCGCGAATCGCTTCGAATGGTCGTCGTCCATTTATCAAGTTCGATCCTCCGGACAACTCTCGGAAGCGCATTTCCCCAGTCGACCGCGCCAATCGATACTCTCTCCGTGTGCACTTTCTTCCCGCACTAAGCCCGAGTAAATACGGAACAGGTCAGGAGTCTGGTATTTTACCGTTGATTTTGTCTTGGCAGAAACACGTTAAAGAAGAATCGACGGTATCAAATATCGAACGACAACGTGTAACGGCGATGTGTACTTTGCCGAATGTACCGTGTCGAGTGTCTCCGTGTCAGCGCCACATCGTTCTCTTTCTCTCTCTCTCTCTCTCTTTCTCTTATTGTAGAATAATATGAAATATTTATTTACTGTGCTGAATCCACATTTGTTACGTTGATGAAACGCGGCGAAATAAAAAGCTTAAACAAATCGTCGGTTTTTTATTTGAATGCGATTTAAATGTTTCAAGAGCGCGGAATTGTTTACAACGCTTTGAAAACGAGAAGAATAGCTCTTTCGTTTAAAGAGAGCCACTTATGAGCAATTTTTTTTCATCGTAAAAGAAGTGACAGGAAAGCAACGTCGACACGTCGTACGCGTCTGTACTTTTTTTTTGTTTGCGTACGTGTGTGCGTTAATCGATAAACGGAAAATCAATCCGCAATGCACAGCTGCCTGTTTTTTATTTATTTTTATTTATTTATTTATTTTCTTTTTTTTTTTGTATTGAATCCGCAACTGCTGGCCAGTTCGGTCGTTCAATAAAATATTCTATACGGGGAAAGATCCTCCGCTAACAGCTTCGTTATACAAATCCGATCGCAACAGCTGCGCATTGAAAGAAAGCGGCGCTAGTACTTTATTTCTCTCCGTGATATAAATCTTCACATCGACGGATGAAATCCAACCTCGCGCCGAGAAGCTGCGGCCTCTCCGATTTCTCCACGAGCGTTTAGAAAGAGAAACGACTACATATACGACTCTCTTCCTTCAGTTTCCGGCTTTTTTTCATTTCACGCGCTTGAGTATCGTTCGCTTCGAGAGCGAGGCGGGAATTTAATTTTCTGAGATTAATTTCCAGCTCGCGAACACACGCAATTACGTTTGAAAATCGAGAAACCCGGTAGCGCGCGAAAAAGACGCGACAATGGGAAATTCCCGTGAGACGCTTTGTAAAACTTGGATACATCTTCTGTAGTATGCAAGGCGAAAAATTTTGCAGAAAAGTGCGAAAATGTAGAAATTCATCTCGCGCTCAAAAAACTTTTACATGCGCCGTAGCGCGAACGATATGAGAATATTGTACGTCACGTTTTATCCGCGATATGAAGACCGAAGACGATATAAACTTACAATTTCAGAACGCAGCCTTCCGCACGAAATGACGTGCCGAGCTCTTGCTTGAGGAGGGTGACAATGCCACGTTCGATACGTACGATAAAGGGGCTATTGCTCTTCCATAAACCTACATTCTATTTTTGGCACGCGCAAGAGCTTTAGATCGCACGTCGCATCGTTCACGTGTCGCGAGTACACACACGTGCTTCGCGTTCGTTTTCCGGATTTCGATCGACAACACAATTCGAATCGCTGATCGCCATTTGATCGCGTGATTCGAAGTTATTCTTGCAGTTTTATCATCGTCGACAGACCGGGGAAGAGAAATCGAATAGACTCGGGGAAACTCGCTCCCCTTGTTTTGTTACGCTCTTTGCTCTAATACACTCCACTTTACCTTTGTTATTTCATGCGATATGCAAACAAACGGCCGAGACGTTGAATATCGTATCAGAAAACAAAGAAAAATAAAAAATTAAAAAGAAAAACACAGTTAATGTGTTTATTAATGTTCGCTTCTCGATGAAATTTTCATCGTAAAATGAAAGGTTTTAATGGTTTCACTTGATATTATAAATAATTGATAATAAAAAGTATATAAAATATGGTCACATCGTGTAGAAACGTATGAATTTCTTTTGATCAAAGTTACATCAAAGCAAAAAGATTTATTACGCGAGAGAGTGTGTAACGAGAGATCTCTTTTTGTTTATAACTTTTTTTTCAGTATTGCATTTCACGAGCCTTTGAATTCTATAATGTATCATTATTATAATTAATGTAATATTTAATATTACAAAATATATTATATGTGTATGGTAATTAATTCAACATATATTTTATTAATTACACAAAGGGTAACAGATTGTGACAAATAACGTGAATTATAGCGTTGCGAAGTTTCTTCCGGACGGGAGGAGGGATGTAGCTCGCGACATCGTTTCGATGACAAAGCTTCCAAGATGACAAAGGGGAATCCAACTCGGTTATAATACATCTCTTGCGCCATGGCACGCTACAACTTTGCGCTTATAAATAGCGTCACGTATTTGGAGCGCAGTTAACACACTAATAATGACGCTTCTTACTTATTCGCCGTGCCATCCGTGCGCTCTCCATTTGTATGCTCTACCGCAAAAAAAAAAAAAAAAAGTAGGCGCTCTCACGAGCGTTAACAGCGCGCGCAAATGCGTAACTCGGACTGCTATAAGCGAAGGGATGGAGCGTGGGGATGGCTATCTCTCTCCC
Organism: Pseudomyrmex gracilis; assembly: GCF_002006095.1. Lineage (NCBI taxonomy): Eukaryota > Metazoa > Arthropoda > Insecta > Hymenoptera > Formicidae > Pseudomyrmex > Pseudomyrmex gracilis. Next base: position 866,114 of record NW_018020623.1, on the reverse strand, counting down.
CGATAACGACTCTTTCCCTGCTGTACAGTTTTACTTCGGTCGTGGAAATTCTAAAACCGCGGGACTATAAATGCACAGCGCATGATTAATTTATTCGTCGTTCGAGTTAGCGCCACACAAGTGAACTAAATAGCGATATAAGCGTAATTGTTTCCTCCCTGCTCGTGGCTCTATTGTACGTATCATATATATATATATATATATATATATATATGTATATATACATATACATACGTTGAAGGAACATTGTTCTCTGGTGTATAGCCAAGTCAGAGAAAAAAAGATTGCTAGTAGACCACTTGCTCGTGAAATCGCGCCGTGATAAAGTCACGAGCATTCTCGGTCCGCGAGCGTTTCTCGTGCACGTTATGGGAGAAGACCCACGTGCGGCGGGAGTGATGGGGAATTTGTGGAGCTCGTAAAGACTATCGGGCGTAAAAGAAGCTCGTCGAACGACCGACGAGCGTACGGCCAACGAACAATGTTTCGCGGGAACATTGAGAACTTGGCGAGAGAGCTTTTATTGTCGGAGCGTTTTATTGCCGGCGCCGCCGACGACAATTTTACTGCGTAAACTGTGAAGTCCATCTTCACGGTCACTTCTCTGTAGCCGAGGTCTTCCCGTTGTGAGTGACGATCATCGGCGGTGGCGACGATAAACTAACGCGGCTGTCACTTCCGACGAACATCCTCGCAACGATTAATCCCGCATTACGCTGGAAGATTATTTCCAGCTGGCGGAAAACACGCGCTGCCACGGGCTGAAAATTAAGGGTAACTTCAATTTCTCGTCCGTCAGCGACATGCCGTTCGACATACATGTCGGATCGAGCGATTCCGTAACACTTTTCAACCCGTATTTGCTCTCAGCCGCGAAAACGAGATCGGCGACGAGCGCGCGCGCACGCGTTATCGGCTCATGATTACTTCGCCGCGATCCGACGGCACATCTATCTTCTCGCAAATCCCTTCATCTCGTCATATCTCGTTCCCGCGGAAGAAAATAACTCGGAACACTGATCCTCGTCACATATATACATATATATAGCTTTGATGCAATTTCTTTCGTGTTTACATTCAATAAAAAAGTCTCTCTGGTATCATTTCTCGCCGAATAAATCGAGCGACTATTTTATTAGTGAGTATAATGCGTATAATAGGGTTTTTTTTTAGCTCTCCCGTAGAGAGAAATCAGTTTTATAAATAACAAAGCGAAATATCGTGCGAAATAAACGAGAGATTGAAGAGATTCGTTTCGGACACGCGCGTTTACCGGAGAATGTAATTTTGTCCACGCGCGCAATAATGTTTGAAAATTACGGTCGCAAAAAGCATTGGTAAACACAGGTAGAGATTCATACGTGCAGCATATCCGATTCGCGATACGGTGTAAATGGAAGTCAAAAGAGCTGGACGATGTGCTTGAAATTTCTCTTTTTTTCTCTGACTTCTAATTACAAATTTTCTCTTCCCGTCCTGCGCTCGGGCAAGAGCGAAAAATCGCGTGAAGATCGCTTTCAGCAACGCAAAATCGTTACAGAAAATCGGCTTAACGCGCGCGCATTTAAAGCGGCGCATTTAAACCGATGCAAAATGGAATAATCGCGTCAAGCACAATCCTGTTAAATGCCGGCGCAAACAAAGAAGGAAAACACCTAGCTCGCTAACTGTAAGAACGGCCAAAAATATTTCCGGAACATATTCATAGCGCTTATCACGCGAATTGGATCGTCAATAGCACTCGACCGAGCACACACTCGCACCCACACGTGTACCCGAAATAAAAAAAAAAAAATAATAATTGTTTCCTCGTTTGAAGCGCGTTTGATACGTTTTATACGCAAACACTTCTATAAGCGATTTTTTTCCACAAACTTTAGTGGATATTAATGTTTTCGTTTAGTTATTACATTTCGCCCACGCTTTTTTTCCGCGTCGCTTTCGACGATGTCGATGCGCGATAGTTTTCAATAAACACGTCGTCGAGTGATGCATTTCGTCGATGGTAGTAATAACGTAAATAATATGTAAAATAATACACAATGGAAAACAACATATAATAGAAAAACAATACACAATAACACAATTGTGTCAATAATAAGACAATGCCTTAATTTTTTTTCCGTGATTATTTACTAATTCTAAGTACATAACTATGTACTTTAATAAGTTTATATTTATTACTAGAACACAGAGATGTAACAAAAGAAAAAGTTTTTTCATACAAAATATTTAATGCAAAACAATTTGGCGCGGCTGTACTGAAAGCCTACAGACAGTCTTACGTGCGCGTGCAAGCTATTTACAAACTGCAGATAGACATGTCCTACGCGCACGCACGAGCTTTACAGCTACTTACAATTTATTTCATACTAGCACAACACAGGTACGCGCTACGCGCACGCTGTTATTATTTTTATTTTAATAACGTGTTGTGTCAGTAAACACAACCTGTCATCGCGATGACAGCTAATATACGAGTATACGTCTTACAAAACCATATAATACACATGATGTACATATGAGATGTCAGAAATAACGTATGAAAATCAAACTAAAAAAATAGAAAGAGAAGGGAGTGGAAAAA
>NW_018020623.1:819908-863218 GCF_002006095.1 Pseudomyrmex gracilis | reverse complement strand
GGCTGAGGTCAGTGACCCCGCCAAGGCCGCGCGGCCGAGGTCAGTGACCCCGCCAAGGCCGCGCGGCCGAGGTCAGTGACCCCGCTAAGGCCGCGCGGCCGAGGTCAATGACTCCGCCAAGGCCGCGCGGCCGAGGTCAGTAACATTACTGTAGTATGTATGTAATACATATAATACAATATAAAGTATAATATTGTAAATATATAATAAATTATATGTATAATATGTATTATTTAATGTTATATATAATATAAATTACAATCACGTTATTTTCACGTGTTGTTTTTCTACACTTTCCTGTCACGTGACTTTAGTTACGTTTTTAATTTTCTCTACATTTACGACGAACTGTCTCAAAATCGCTTTTCATTATTTACTCTCTCGATCTTGCCGATTCGATTCGACTCGATCAATCAACCAACCAATCGGCAACGCGGAAAAGAGGCAACAATAGGTGCGATAGATTTGACTCCAAACGCGCACTTCTCGGTCCAAAAGCCCTTTTTTAATATAGAATTTAATATAGGATAGGATATTTCACATCAAAACAAAAACTTCTGAATATCTATTACCACGTCAGACTGCCGCACAAATAAATAATTTCAGTTCATTTTAGTTGAGGTGCAGCTGCGCCAAGTTTTTTTGCATTAAATAGTTTTTACTTTATAATTAGGATTAGTAAATAATTACGGAAAAAAAGCTAAGGCGTAAGTCTTGCTATTGACACAATTATGTTATTGTATGTTGTTTTTCTATATTGTATATTCTCTTTTTCAACAATGTAATAACGTACAAAAGTTTATTTGTTTTGTCGATGGTAATACATAACATAAATAATATCGACAAATGCGGACGGAATAAAAATAGCAAAACAATGCGTCTCTATTTTTACCGCACACGGGAATAAGATCTTTGACGTATCGAAGTTTAACGTATACAGTTTGCGGAGATACATCCCGCGGATATCATATTCCTTTACGACAGCGTGTAACTGCTGTTCTCTCGTGCCACGTTTTATTACAACGTTGCGTAACATTTACGCAGTTTCGCACAAAGCAGTCAGCGTCAGTGAGTTTTCTCGAATCCTCGACTCTTCGTTCACAGCGAAGACTTTCTTCTTCCACTCACAGAGAGACTTCACAATCGCATTGTCTGTGCCGCGACGAACAAGACGATGAACTTTAATGAGTTTCGCGAAACATTATGATAATTAAAATATGCTGTGAGTTACATATGTCAATCTTCACGATGCCGCGCCACGTGCGCACACGTCACGGGTAGGTACTGACACCAGTCTCTCAAAAGAGCCTCGTAACTCGGTAACTTAATTGCAAGATTGTTGGGAAAAGTTCTCCGGAAACTTCGCGAACTTCCGCTTGAGTTGCAAGACGAAACCCTCGCGACAACGTAACTGAATTGGCGAAATTGAAGTTGAAAAAAAAAAAGAGAGAGAAAGAACGACGTGAGAATTGCACGTGCGAGTAAAGCAATTCGGAGAAATAACACCCAGATATTTTATTCTTGAAAATTCATGGGGATGATAAAAATCAGAGACTTTTTGCGGGAAAATTCGCACGGTCGGGAACTTTATTTCTCGTGTTATCGCTCTTGTCAACACGTCGAACCTAATGTCACGTCGTATATAAATTTATTTGTATAACGGTAAGATAAAAACGTGTTTTAATCGACGTTTTATTAAAAAAAAATTATAATAAACACTTATGTAAAATATTCAAAATAAAATATTTATATAAAGTTAAGAGGAACAAACGCATTAATATATAAAAACATCTTTAAAAAAATATGTAAAACATTGAAAATTGTTATGCTTACTGTTTACATGTTCAATAATTATTTTTTTAAAAAGTTTCCGGTCATTGAAATTCATTTTGTTCATCAGTGAGACATTTTTTCACGGTCACGAGGCGCGGATAATAAAATTTTTAACTTTAATGTTCTCGTCACGTATGCGTGCACACGTGCGCTTGATTGACTCTCAGCAGTCGCGAGAACGTCGATTAAAACGCAAAAGTTGCCACCGCAACGAGATCGCAATCAATTTTAATCTGTTTGCAATCGACCAAGTTGCACCGATTACGTGATTCACCGTTTTTATCGAATATGAGAACGCGAATATTACATCGCTTACATCTTACGTAACGAGCGAACACAAGTTTTCGAAGAGTACGAGTTACGTTGTAAAAAACATCTCTCCGCGGAGATGGGAAAAAGACGCAGGAGAGAGATTACATAAACGCTCGTGGCCGTCGAGCAGACGCAATGCAGGTGTTCGTTTCTCCCGATACGATCTTTATCCCTTCGCGCCGCGCTTGCTCCGCGCAGAATCTTTCGTTTCAACTTTCATAGTTTGCGAATCCATCAAAAGAATTGAATTAAGTGGGTGTGTAAACAAGTTGTACACAAGTTTACTAACTGGTGCAAAAGATTTCGAAAGTAAAGATCCGGAAAATCTCACATCTTGCAGTTTATCCCATTTAAGAGAGAAGAGCTGCCGTACCATTTCCATGCGTTCTACATATATAATTTCTTTGCGCTTCATTTTCTCGAAAATTCCTAAAGAGATTATCTTTCCTTTTAAGAAACAAACCTTGCGATTGGCTTACTTCGCTGTACTCTTCTCACAGAGAAAGCACCTTCTCTAATTACTCTGTGCGTGTGTATGTGTGTGTGTGTGCGCGCGCGCGCGTAAACTTGCGCCAGAAATAATTTCAATGGAAGGTGAGAAGCGCCGAGCGCATAAAGGGATGAAGGATGTCCTCGGCAATGAACACGGCGAAGCGAGGCCGAATGCAAAACTCATCATTAATAGGGGTAGCGTCGCGGTTATCGATTCATTCAATGTGATTTTGCTTAAGCAAGGTCAATCTCGTTACGCTAATAAATGCCAGAACCACGGCGCTGTTTAACCTTGCATTACGCGCCATTTGTCTGTCATTCCTTGGTGTTATCGCGGAACACCATCGACACCACTTGAATTTATTCGCGCTCCGGCCAGATATTTCCATTATTATCCACTCGCGAGTAATGAGGTTTTCGATCGATTTGAAATATTCTTGTTGTGCACGTGCGACCGCGGACGCTGCGTGTGAACGCGCCGCCGGACGCGCGAATTTTAACGGGAATTTTGACTGCAAAGTCCTTGTTGACTCATCGTGTTGGAATTGCACAAGAGAGAAACTATTTATATTGAATTGTATCTCGCGACTTGTGTAAACTCGTGTAAAGTAATCGTACCGATAATCCCACACACAACAAAACTCTCAGATGTCTATTAATTATAGACATCTCAGATAGACATCTATTAAACGTCCACAGCTCCATGCAATATCTGATGAACGTCTAATGAGCGTTTGTAGATTTTTTTTTGTTCTGGGTAAGATCGGACATGCGCCACTGGCCGAACATTTATTAAAGAAAGAATTAAATAATTAACGAAATATTTATAATCTGTCAGAAACTAATACTTGAAATCACATATTCAAAACATACTTAAAACATTGGGAATTGTTTACGTTTAATATTTGCATAATAATAATTGTTTTCGTGAATTTCGGGCCATTGAGACACAGTTATCTCAAATCTTTAAACGCGGTGCAATAGTCCGTGAAGTATAATGTGCGCGCGTGCTTGTTAAGGTTTCTTACTAGATTTTAATTGGAAATAATCAAATGGCAAAGAGAGAATGGGCAAAAATAAAATTTGATTGTTCGCGTAATAATGTTCCAATACCACTCCGCTACTATATGTGTATTGTAGTGCGCGCGCGCTGCGACACGTTCAAGCAGATTAACCAACCAACGTGATATCTTAATTGAATATCTCGTAAGATACGATGTTATTTTCTCTCTCAGAGTTTCCCGTTGCTGCGCTGCGGTCCCGAATTTTACAACAGTTTACCGTTATTATATCTAATAAACAAGCGTTATCGGTAATTAAACGTGACACAGACACGATGGAAGCATCGTATTTAGGTTAATTTTGAATTTGTTAAACACGATCGCGCTATGCTGTGTTATTTATTTTACACATTACGCAATGCACAACGTGAATTCTTTGTGCAATTAGAACTAAACTGATAAACCAGAAACTAGAACGGAATGTTGCTGTTTGAGCGCGAGAACGTAACTGCAAAATTACCGGAATCAAAAAGCGATCCATCGCGGCTCAACGATGTTCGTTGGAACATAATCTTGACAAGCTTTGTAAAACATTTGCAAAACACGATATCTCGCTTTTAATTTGATTAACCAACCCACGTGCATGTTCGCGTTTACACGGTAAAATAACTCGAGCGCCACAGGCGCTCTGACGAAACGCAGTGAATTGTCAGTCGCAAGCTGCGTGCAAAAGTTACAATTACAAGAACCGCGGGATCTCTCTCCAGAGAATAAATTCTCGTTCTTAAATAAATCGCGTTCATCGTTGGGTTTGCGGGCGCCCGCTAATAGTAGCTAATTAGAAGAGCACGGTTATTGCACCGCACGAAGATTGAAGGGGTGGAATATTTCTAACTCTTTCTTCTTTTTATACGGGTTGCAGAAAAAATAAACAAAATATAATCACAGAAACTTTGTACACGCTCTATTCTCGCTCTCACGGAATAATTACGCAGAAGTTAGATAATTATTACAAAACAGAGTTTCAAAGATGGATTGTCTCATTAATATTTTATAATGTAACCGAGCGCTTTTTAAATATGTGCGCGTAATGAACTCGAGCTTGTCTCGAGCGTCGAGACAAGAGATGATTTACGATAAGAAACTTTTACGTTATTTATGCTAAACTAAAACCACAATGTGCGATTTGTTTTGTTTTTATTAGAGTAGCGACGACATTTACTTTGTAAAATAACGACATTTACTTTGCAAAATGATTACGAAATAATTTTAAAAGCGGATTGTCGTATTCATTATTTTTATTATTATTTACGATTATTACTCTCATGTTTTAAACATAAACTCCGTAATCGCGCGGTAGCAAAAACGTTCGGGAACACGATCATTTTGCGGTGCGAAAGTTGTCTTATTGGAACGACCGCTAGTTTCGCGAACTCGAAACTCCATTTCCAAATCATTGTTTTCTCTCTCTCTTCTCTCCCTCTCTCGTTGTTCCGTCCGACGGCAGAAACCGAGAAAATTTTCATGTCACACACTCGCGATCATCCTCGCGCGGAATTAACCAGGTCAAATTCAAAATTTAAATTGTTCTGGGGATTCAAACGTGACAGTGTGAGTATGCGGTGAGAGATCCGCACGCGCGCAACTCGTATAAACCACAGAGAGAGAGACAAAGAGCGAGTGTCAGTCGACAATCCCTATTCAGGAATATTGCACTCCGATTCTCGCGATCCATTTGACATAAGGTTTCTAAACGGCTGCGTCAGAAATCTAGACTCAACGCGCTCTCGCGCGCCGCACAATAGAGCTAATTTATATGCGGCGAGCATTTCTTGCGACGTAACTCTTCGGTGAGGCATGTAATGCGGGCGGAAACCGTATTTTTCAGCGCTACTTTCGCGCGACCACCAGTTTTTTACTTCTTTTTCACCAGCCCTTCAATGTTCGGCGATTCTCTCTTTCAAAAAATATTCGGTGATTAACATAAAATTTTTATTGTTTAACAGATTAAAAGTATTGTTCTACATTTTTGCGTATTTGAGTCGTTTTTCTGAGCGGTTTATTTTCGTCGACAGTGTTGCGGTGCGGATTCTGCTCTCCGGAGAAAGATCATTTCTCGAGCGTACAATCTCTGACTTCAAACGCATTTTTTCAATTTTCTGGTTTGGAGCCTTATCGGTGTAAAAAACGATTTATGAAAGCATTGTTTGGCAAATTGTTCCCTAACGGGATACATTTGAATTCAGAATATTTGTCCCGCAAAATGTTACGTCTCAACATTACATTACACTTCGAATTTCAAGACTTTTGCTAAAAACTGTCGCGCGTTGTAACACATTCCGCGAGCCCATCTCCTTTCCTACATTTATACTTTAAACTTTTTTTACCCTAAATCGCGGAAAGAGACAGTCAGTTCGCAAAAAAGAAGAAAATGCTTTTGTTAGTACGCAAATTACGTAAAAATTTATGTTAGTTCGCCAGCGTGTATATTTCTTTTCTTGAGATTCCACTTTTTTTTTTTACTCGGAAATGCTAATTTAACGCCGCACTATTAATAACTTCTGCCGGAATTAGCGTGGGTGTTTTTTTCCTCGAAGCTTAATAAAACTGTAAAGTAGATAAACTACGTTACTACGCAGCTCGTCTTATACGCGAGCGTGTTGTCTTCAATAATCTCGCTGAAAAGTTCGCTTCACCTAACTTGAGCTTTTTTTGAAATCAGACAGATTTCGTCGAATTTGCAAATAAAATAAAATAAAAAAAAAGTAGCAGAATCCTCGTCCTTTCTCTCGTAGCACATTTATATATATTTAAATAATACCACTCAACATGTAGAAAATAAACCTATCATTAGAGGTCATTATTGTTGTCGTCGTCTAAAAGGGAGCAATTTGTTGTAATATATGTATTACCAGCCATTGATTGGTGTCACGTGCGAACCTTTGACGATACGTTTGAAAAGCACGATAATGGTAATAACACGTTTTGCGTAACTTCTGGAAAATTGACGGTAATTGCAATAAAATTGTTGTCAATTCTTCAATTTCGTTTCGCAAAAGTTTATTATTTTATCTTACACTAATTATCCGCAAAATGCGGATGCTATTGTCATTAAATTACAATAAATGGCGATCGAATGTACAGTCGAGTTAAGCTATGCACGCTATGTGCATCTAATCACGCAATTCTCCCGTTGCGAGGAAAATCTTAAGTTACGTACAAAATCTTGTTACATCTCGCACACGTGCAAACAATAAACTTTTTATCAAGAGAAACGTAAAGATTTGGCCTGTGAAGCGCTTGATAACAACAATAATATTTTATACTACGAGTATGCAATTATATAAAAAAAAAAATGGTAGACTAAATAAAAAAATACATTGAGGGGAAAGCAATTAGAAGAGCGAGGCTAACAAGGCACACACACACACACACACAGGATTATTTTTATTTTAAGACTCCTTGAGTCAAAATCCGATTTGACATTGACGTTCGTCGCCAATGAGAACTAATGAGCGTAGAAAACACGAGATCTTTTGAGTTTCTTACACTTTTTGTACTTGGAATAAGAATATACGTGTTCGTACTTTTTTGATAAAAAACAAAAGAAGAACGAAATAAAGTGCAAAAAAAGAAGAAGAAACAGACCAGACGTCTGCACGTCACGAGGCGGCCACTCTCGAGCGAAATGGTCTAAACACACGGTCTTTGTGTGGAATAAAAAAAAAAGTATTCAGCTACAAATCAAGAGGTCCGTTTGACACAAAGCACACCTGCAAAATATATATTAAGTAGATATTTCGTTCGGAGTGTAAGGAACGCAAACTCAAGATGTAATAGCTATCAAAACCTGTGAGAGAGAGAGAGAGAGAGAGAGAGAGAGAGCTCTTCATGTTCCGATTCCATTGTGTAGCACTTGGGTTTCGTTGTTGAACAGTTTCCGGTACGTTTCACGAGCGCGGTCTGTTGATTCTACGTGCGTTTACACAGAATTACGTTTTTATTTTCGCGCGCAAAATGCGCGAAACTATCGCGTATTTTCCTCGCTTTTGACGTCATTGATCCAAGATGGCTACGGAAGTATCGGGAAACCTCAGTAGTACCTACTCACTGTTCTCCGTTCGCTTGAGAAATTTATTTGCGCGTGTATATATGCGAAAGCAAACTAGTGTTTATATGATACGAATAAAACAAAAAGAGCGTAAAGTTAAGAACGAACCACAAACGAGAATATAAACGTGTAGAGAAGTGACTTCTCGTAGAGTCGTAACTTTTATGCGTGTCCATTAAATCTTGTAAATAATCCAGTAGTTTGCGATGTTTTATCTAGGTGGGATGTAGTATATATATATATATATATATATATATATATATATGTATATGTATATACATAATACCCCGCTATACACATCAAGAGCAAATCGATCCGTTTTCATTTGTGCTCATCCAGGAGCACCACTTTATCAGTTGATTACACGCATTGTGTCGGTGGAAGTTCGACAAGCGGGAAAATCAATTTCTCAAAAGTTTTTCTATCCGCGCGTTCCGCATTACGTCTGTATTATTATTATTTATATTGTGTCTTATTTGATTTACATCTTTTATATTTTGTTGTGTTATTTTACACGTGTGACGACGCCATATAGTCTTTTGTTTGAATTTGACGGTAGCCTCTGAGAAGCGGGCGCCTTTTTTTTTCGGGAGAAAACGCTCTTCGCGTCGGAAGTAGGTCATCTCACGGGGTCGAAATCCAACACGAGCCATTAACGAAATCGAATCGCCAACTTAACGAGTTTCTCACGCGGCTTTTGATGCCGCGGGTCAAGCCATTGTTCTTATGTCTTCTCGGTGTCAAAGTTTTTTTTATCATCCGGCATACACACATCTCTTTCGCTCAGATACACATTTACTTCTCTGTGTATCACGTGTACACGTTTCACACTACCTCGTCGATCACTACCCTTTTTTAAATTTTACGACTCGTCGCTCAGCAAAGGCGAGCGTATCTGCCTTTTTTTTTTTTACGAGCAACGAGTTTCGAATGCACATACTAGATTGGGTTAAAAATTCCGAGCTCGCGATGTGGCGGCGTAAAAAAAAAGAATGCGGTTCCGCGAGAACGCAAAGTGTGCGACGTGCACACACAGCGTAAAAATGAAAAAAAAAAAAAAAAAAAAAAACAATATTGTCGTAACAAAGACAGCCTCATTTTGCGAATACGACGTAGGATTTATTAGCGTGCATTTGGGTCATTAATATTCGAGAACACGCGGGAAATATAATAGCGTCATGTTGTACACATCACGTGCAAATTTAAAAAGTTCCTTTTCTCTGGAAAAAAGTTACACTTGCGGATATACAATGGTGCGTGTGCATTTATTGTTTTGATACATACGTGTATATATATACGAGTTTTATTTAAACGGAAAGTCTCTAATAAAAAAAAAGTGCGCGCGAATAAAGCAATTTGTCGTGAAATTGATCGTGACTTGTTTTAAAATTTGTCGCAATTTAAAAATGATGATTGTTTAAAAATTGATTATTTACTTTATTCGATCAAAAGAAATTTTATTCGAAGGGTGAAATTCGTTCGGGTTTTTTTAAACCATAAAAATTACTTACACACTACGGAAAGAAAAAACAAAACGCAAAAGCTGTAACAACAATTGCCATGTTTTTAAAAGATATTCGATAATTAAAATGTGTCTCTCCCGTCGCGCGTTCCCAAAGAAACAATTTTAAAAGTAACCGAACGCTGTGTATGAGAGATCGCGTGTAATTGTCGGTGTAATCCCACTCTGTTCCCCTTAATTTTTTCTTCGCGTGGCAAAACAAGCAGCGTTTTACTATCACGACCGGTGCTTTAACAAGATTATTCGCGCCGTCCCGCGACGCGTCCGTGCCGGGACTTGGCATCGTTTCAGTTTCTTATCTAAGATACAAGAAGTTAGAGTGTTTCTCATTGACGGCGCGATTCTACGTGCGCAGCAGACACTTCTATAGGGCAAATCGATGAAAACCCATTAACGAAGCGATATCAAAACGAGCCGTGACCTGAAAATCAAGCGACACCTGTCGCGCACGTATGTATAGATATATACGTGCGTTCTTTATTATCTGGCGTTATATTGCAAAGTGTTTTTCACATGTGATGAAAGTTCTTTAAAACGGGCGCAAAATGTAATAGAAAAATCGTCGCGATCAATAGTAATTATATACGATAACCACAGACGTAATAAAGAAAGAGTTTGCTTTCCGAATAATTAAACAATACGACATTTGATGATATATTATCTCTTTTTATTTGCAATAACATAATAACGTTTTCACATAAAGATAAATTGCTTCCTGAACGTCGCAGTGAATACCGAACTATTAAGCTCCCGGTGTCAATTACGTAGGTTAATGAAAGAAACTATATCGCAAAAAATCCGTTTTTATATTCTGCTAAAAAGCATATTTTTAGCAGAAATTGTTAGTGAGATATCCGGCGAGATGCAATATACATCTCTGGAATATTTAAATAAAATGAGTTATCAGCATTATTAAAAACGTAATTCTTATATTGGATTGTTTTTAAAAAAAAAAAAAAAAAGGGATTACGTTTCGCCGAAGTTAAAATGTTAACTTGAACGATTGCTCAAATGTGTACAAGAAAACGATAACCTAATTAATCAACACCTTGAGAGTTCGACGGAAATACTCGCGCTTCCACAATTTAATCCGCTTACAGTTAAGCGCGCGATAACGAAGCTTCTCTTTCTCGTATTCGTGTCAATTGCGAGAGAATCGACGCCCCCGGGGAATTGTCTTTTGGACTTTTCGAGTGAGATCGTCGTTGCTGTATTTCGCGGCGGGAATAAATATACATACGCGGCCAGGTAAATGCGAATGGTACATCTCAGGCCGGAATATATGCAACAGCGTAGCAATGCGCGGAAATAATGCTCTCGGGTGTACTCATGGGAGTACGAGGAAACCCGGGCAACAAGTCAGGAAATAAGACTAGCAGTGAGGAAGAGAGAGAGTGAGAGAGGAGAACCGAGATACGTAATCCATGGGAAGAGAGGAAGGAAAGCAGGAAGGCAAGTAGGAAGCGTGGCAGAACACAGAAGTGAAACGGAGGAAGAGGAGGCGCAAGGACGATGCCCGCTGACCTGAATAATATGACCCGTATTCGTCGGCGCTGCTGTAGGTTGCAGGCAGGTACATCCCGGCGGCAGGCAGCCTGCGGGAGGTTGTCGACCTACCTGCGTGGGCGTCGCGCTTGCGTTCACGTTCGCTCTGCTGCCGGAGAAGCTCGGTCGCGCTTGTCGCGCTAATTCAGACCCGAACACGACGCACAATCGGCGACCGCATATTAAATCCGCTGGCGGTGGTTGGACAACGCGGCTTTCGGCGCGCTGAAAATTCAGACACACGTGAGTATATGCCACCGGACCAAAATCCGATCTTGACGCATTTACCATTCGGCGACGTGTATTGCGTTATGCCCCATCCGAAGGTTCTCCGCAGTCACCCATTGCAACAGCTGACGTTTCGTAAATATTTACACGCGAATATATTTGTCACGCTCGATGACCAAACAGTTGGCCAATATCGCGCGCGTTAGTTTTATTTCAGGAATTTTCAAAATTCTGGCTCTCGAAAAGTTTGATTAACGATTTTTTTCATCAGGACGTTTTTCTACTGATTTTGATAAATTTGTAGGAATTACATACAAGTAAAATTTATCATAGAGTTATTGGAAATATTGTCTTTTTTCACGATTTTACGAGAAAAAATTGAATACGCGATATAAACGAGTAAAAAAATTGGAGTTTACGACTGATACTCGGAGTTTGGAAATCGAGGTTGAGAAAATTGAATAAAAAGTTTTACATCCCAAAGAGAACGTCAACATGAGAAAATAGACACCCGAGTTTGGTGCGAGCGTCTCTTATGCCGCGGAAGATGCTCTTTTTTCCAAGATAAACTATATCTTCTCTGCTTTCCTCAAGACGCTCGCGTCTCGAGCCGATGCTTCAACCGCGCGTTATATCCTCAAAGCAACACCTAATTGGTTAGGCCGTGGGTCATTGCTCGAATAAGGTGCGCGAAGACGTCGCAATGGGACCGTCGCTTTGCGGATAACAGGTTTTTTAAAAAACGTGCTCGAATCCCGTGCTCAAAACTCGACGATAATTAAGTTTGACAAAAGCGGCGAGGTGAAAGGTATTATCTCGCGTCAAAAATTCCGCGAGATAAAATTAGAAAAATTGCGATTCGATAATGAGAAATTTAATGAGAAAAAAAAAACTTACGACGGGGAAGACGTTACGGACAATGAAACATGTAACGTGGGTTTGACGACTATTTTCGCAATGTGAGATTACATTTCTATAGGAAATGTACATATATACACATTTCTTATAGAAATATATACAAGTGTACGAGATGAGATTACGGTTCCGCAACAGAAGAAGTTTTCGAGACAGAACCAAGTTTGATTTATGATAATTTAATATATGGATTCCATCAGGAAGAACCTTCTTTTCTCTCGGACGAACGAGAGAGAATCGGATAAAGGATCCGCGTTTGCGAATTGGGAGATCCCGGCCCTCGATACAATCTCTGTGTTCTTCTCTTTCTTTTTTCCCAGAGGGAAATATCTCACCGCGATATGTCCCGCGACGTGCACGTGTTCTCTCCTCTCGATGAACAAATCCCAGAAGGATTATGATCGTTTAATATTTCAACTGTTCGACCTGTGAAATAGTATGCCATTTTGAGTACGTGAACATTATTATACACAACTGCGCACTTATATTTCCTAACAAAACACGACTGTTTTCTCTTGTTGCCTTTTGCTGTGTGTGTGTGTGTGTATGTGACTCTCCTAAACGTGGATCAAGTGTAATTGAGGCCAGTTGAAACTTCACCGATTGCGAAAACTTGGCCGCGAACTATACCGAGAACTCGCTTTGTAACGACCCGTAATTTTCTACATTCAATTCGGCACACACCAAAGCTGTGTGTATTCGCACATTCGCTGATATCCGAGCGCTTTAACGCGACGTAAGCCACCGTTTGTGTAAATTGGGCTTAGCGCGAACGAGTCGGCGGGTAAAGTGAATACCGCGCGAAGTGCCCTGACACTCGACAACTCGTGTGTATCTCCGCATTCTGAATTAGCTCTCGATGTTACATCAAGTTGCGAGGGACCTGAGAAGCAATTGTCGTGCTTTTCAAGTAAGAAGTGCTCGCGCGCGCCACTCAAACGCATAGTCACGCGCTGTTTCGCGCGCAAATTTTAGACTGTGTTTTGCATAAACGCGGAAGGAACATTGCGAGATCGCGACACGTGAATCGTTTTAATCGAACCAAGAAAAATAATCGAACATTTTTTCACAAACTTTAGATAAATTTGAAAGATAATGGAAAATGCAATTTTCATCCGCTTACGAGTACTTAATCCTCATTTTTTCTTCGGATACATCGTTTCTTGATTGCTCCTTATCGGCGTTGAAAATTCACTCTCGATCTATCTCGTCGATCAAAAGTTTTAAAAAACATTCTCGCGCGGAGATTAATTATATTATGCGAAAAAGAGAGGAGGAACTTACGAGAAAAAACAATTTTTCATCCGTGAAAAAGTAATCGAGCTCCTCCTCCTGTCGAGGGATCGCGACCTGCAGAAGAAAGTCGCGGGGATTTGGGAACTTGCCGAGGGTTTAGCGACCTTTGATATCTTTCAAACTGCCTCTCTCGGTAGTTTAAAAGTTTTCGCGAGATAGAAAAAAGGTCGGTGTAAAAAGCATCGGTTTGGTCGAACTTCTAGTTCGATCCGATCTTTGAAAGCGAATTCGAAGGTAAATGGAAGAGAGTAATTGATCTTAAAACACGGTGGCGTTAAAGTGCTCGTGCATTGTTTCTCGAAATGTTGCGCGCGCAAACTTTTACGAGCTTTAGCCGAGAGTGCGAAACTCGATGCGCGTGTTGTGCATCGCGCGAAAGCTGCAACATTATAACGGGCGAAAACGTCGTCATCCTCGTCGACGCGAGAGAGGACGACCGACGCGGGAAAGCCATCGTCCAATTTTATTGGGCAATAAATCGGTCAACGAGCATCGAATTTATCAATACGCGTATATGTTGTGTGTATATACGCGTCATCGCTATATAATTGTGCAAATACGCGAACGAAACGAGACGCCGCCGGACGCCGCGCTATGAAATGTGATGAGTTTGCCGATGATGTATCTAATTACGATCGCGCGATAAAAGCGCTACCGCTGCGAATGAAGTTCCGCGTTGCTTTTGATTTCATCAATAATTTCATTGACTTTTAATTTTGTGAAATTGGTAAAATTTAAGAATCGATTAAAAAACTTCACCAACGTTTGATCGACATTTGTTAAAAATTATTTAAACTTTTAATATTTGTGTATGTGTGTGTTTTTTGAAACTCGATCTTTGCGCGTTAACGGGCAAGTATTGCGCACAAAGGTAGCCGCGTCGTATCATCGCGCGCGATTGAAACACTTGTGATTTCTATTTTCAGCGTTTCAATATATATATGTACATATGTTTTGTTCGCGATTGTTTGCGGCGTCGCCATCCGGGTCAATTAAACAAATATCGAGGCACACGCGCACTCAGCAAACGGGCCGCGGGAATCTAAATCTAACTTTTCCAGCGCGCAAAGCCGTGTGCGTTTCCTGCGTGAGCCATGTGTGTCAGGGTTAAAGCACGCGCAAGTTTGCCCGTTGTGCGCACAGTGTGACACACATAACGCAGCCTTAATCCGGGATTTCACTTGCGAGATTAATAGCTACGGGCCCGAACGCGAATGCGACTAAATTAACAGGTTGCGACTCCGCTAAAAATATCCCGTTCTTTGCTTCTCATTATTTCAAAATATTATTTCTATAAAAATGATGTAGTAAACAAACAGAAAGCAAAGATTTATTCGGCCGATGAGTGTGTGTTTTGTTCGTGCAAAATAAAATTTATTTTGAACGCGTGTAAATTGATACACGTAATAATTTGAATTCAAATACAACAATTTAAAATTTTATCTTGGATGCTCGATTTGCATCACATGAAATATCCCATTTTTTCGCCTCCCCGTGGAAATTAAAAACCTTCCAAAAAAAAAAGAAAAAAAACAGAAAACTCCGCGCGTGAAAACGCGTATATCTTGCGAGAAGAGAACGCTGCGTATATTTTTGGGCGTGGAAACGATTTAAGTGAAAAAAATATCTCGTCGCTTATATTAAAAATCGTTTTTACTCAAACCGTGACAGTGACACAGAGAAGAGATAATGCGAGCTCTTTCTCTTTCCCCTCCTCTTCCTATCTTCGCCGTGAGCCTACTTTTCTTTTTTTTTTTTTTTTTTTGTCGCGGAAAAGCCGCCCGGAATTACTTCAGCATGCACTTAACGTTGTTGAATAATTGAACACGGACACACGTTCGCACGCGAGATCTCACGATTTTCGTCTCTGTCTAAATTTCAGACGCAATCTCGCGTGCGAGCAAATACGCGTGATTTTCAAACTAAAACCGACGCGCGTAATATAATTTTCTAAGCAGCTTTTTGTTCGCACGAAAGAAAACGTACGCGATTTCGCCGTGACAGTATTTTCCTCGCGGAACTTCCTAATCCTTCAGCGCGGATATAATCGACAGTATATATATGTGCGTTCAATTATCTGTAATTTTTCACATTTTGCATAAAATATTTCCGTTCTATATGAAACGGCCGGGAATACAGACAGCTATAATTGCGGCGAGATGAACGACGGGAGCGAGTGCCACGTTTAATTAGCGGAGTTTAATTAACGTCCATTTCGATCGCGATTTTTGCGCCTCTCGTAATTTGTCTGTCTAGCGTTCGAACAATTGCAGATTTTTTTCAAATCAATTATAAAGACTCGCACTTTTTTTGTACCCGCGCGCGGATATTCCGACTTAATTCATTACGTTAGAATCGCATGTTATGTTAAACGACTTCTCGTTCCTTAACGTGCGTGAAACGAAAACATTAAAGTAACGGTGTTTGCTTTTATTAGAAAAGCAACTCCCGCTTTTACATCGATGTCCGTGTGCGGAAACGAAATTTCACGTGTTATATTCTTATTACTTTCGAGAAGCGACCTCGCTATTCGAGCGGCACTTACGCGACGTTCGGTATGGATTTCAGTAATAAACAGAGAAACCTATCTCAAGAGCGACGTCGTTGTTATCTTTCTGCCAAGCGCGCCTGTAACGCGCGCGTATTGCTTTACCCCTGAACTACATTTCAACCGGCGCGTTTATGTAAAGAACGTGCTTATAGATTATCAACGTATGAGCAACGTCAAAGCCGGTCATGAGCACGCGGCTGAGAGAAGCGGCGAATCCCGCGGATTCGCTTTCGAAAAACATCGTTCCGAAGTGAATTCTAAAGTGAATTTCGCCCGGTCGTTTAAAATTGACTTTAAAATCTCACATTGGAAAACCAACCAGTCTCAGGCTTCAGAAAACTCTATTCCCAGAAACTTGGGAAAATCTGCTATTTACAAAATGTAAAATCTTGTTTACAAAGAGAAAAATTCGAGGAAATTGAAATAAGAAGTTTGTTTTTTTCTTTCATATTTTTCAAAAAATAACATTGGACAAAATTTAAATTTAAAAAATTAATTCAAGAAGACAAATATACGATTTTGTTGGATTCTTAGTTTTGTGTATCCAGACATTAACTTGTTGACATTATTGAACAGGTTAGAATATATTATATATATATCCCTTTTTTCTAAAAAAAAAAAAAAAAGAAAATAATATTTTATCAGCAGTAGAAAATCTTCCGAATTCAAAGATTCTATTGCAAAAAGTGTCACATTTCCTCTAACTTTTTCCTAAAACTAGTTTATCGAATTTTTGGCGAAAGCTTGACGAGATTCGGCGTAAAGTGGTTTTTTCGGAGGCAACTTCGAATGAGAGTCGCTTCGATTGCGCGTCGTGACCGTCGGAGAGTCTGATTGTATTTTCTCAATTTTGCGAAACGACGTTGCATTGTTGAAAATCCCTTTCACGATCGTGAACCACGTAATCTCTCCCACGAATTAATCGCAAAGTTCCGCGACTCATTTGCGCGGCTTATTATCAACGGTGCGAAAACATTTATTGGCGACGAGTGTATATCGGGATAATCTGAAAATAAACGTCGGCAGAGTGTATCCGCTGAAACGGTCAAGGTCGCGGAGCGTAAAATAAATTTCGAACACACAGCGGTCGCCTTTGAACTAATTTATCACATTCAAGACGCGCCTCTTTTAACGAAGAATCTTTTCCGAGATTGAAGCGAAAAGATATGGAGCAATATATGTAAAACTTTACACTTCCCCATAAATCATTAATCACCCAAACCGTTTATATTATGCACATTTCATTTCAATGATTACCTATTAGCATATCTCGTAGAAAAAATTTAAAAAGTTTTTCTCTCCGCGTCTTATCTTCTTTGAGATCGTCAGATTTTGCCGTATCGTAAAAAATTACAACGATGCGCAGTTCTGTGTCTCTTGATTAGTATTTTGTTCTCCGATAGGTTCCCAAGAGTTTCGGAATCAACATACGTCGCAGTAAGCAAACACACTCTCTCTCGCGCTGATAATCCATCCCCTCGACAAGCATAAATCTCGCAGTCATATGTGTGCGGAATGTATAATGCAGCTTAGTACGGCGCGAGCCGTATTTGCTTTCTCTCGTGTAGCACCGTATTGTTCTGAAAAGCGAGTCGTGTCTCGAATTGTTCCGGCTCGGGATCGATTCAAAACAAACCGATTCTCGTTTATCTTCGCGCGAAACGACAACACAATCCGAGAATCGTTCGAATCGATCGATAAAGCGAGATTAATCATTCCGTTTCTAATCGAGATTACTTCACTGACAAATGATCGCGTGGGTGACATTTAACTGCTGCGCAATGAATGAATAATTGCATTTGATAAATCGCGTTGTATCGCGTTACAAATGTAAGAAAGTCTGAAAACTCGAAGACAAAATTTATATTAAACTCGGAGAGAGAAATGGAGAAATATGTATCTATTCGTGAGATATACTTTTTTTTTTTATGCGCGTTTTTGACACTGACACGGGTTTTATAAATGTCTCTCGCCACGCAAAAAACACACTTGATTGCTGATAAGTCCAGCGATCAACGACGAAATGATAAAAAAAACGACGGCTGGAACGAAGAGGGCAAGAAACGATGAGGTGATTTCGGGAACGTTTTTCTCTCGTCAAACAAACGATTTGTCGCTTTCAGCAGAAGTAGCTAATATTGCAAATATTTCACATCTGCTCCCACACACACGCACACACATACAAGCATTGATAACTTTCTTAAGAATCCAAAATGTCACTGAAGAAATACTGAAAACAATTTGGAGAAAATGTACACGTACAAATATTCCTGCGCTTTAGTTCACACATTCTATTCAAAAACAAAAATAAAACAAAATTAGCAGAAAAACGTAAAATTAAAGACAGCGCTTTAATCGCGCGCAATTGTTTACTTATATCTCGCCGAACGTTGCGAAAAATTAATTGACCTCACAAAACCAATTAAAACTCGCTCTTTGCCAATTTGGCAAAGCAAACGCACGTGAATTATCGTGTTTAACTGCAAGTCTCCAAACGGAATCGCGTATTAATCCCGTCTCTTGCCGAGGGTTTTAACAAACGAGATTCAACACAAAACGGGATTTATATCGAAACACCAATTAAACCCGACGCACACAAAACGATGAGTCATTTCTATTTTCTATTATCGCGCAGCGCCGATGCGAACTACGCAAAAGTGTAAGCAGCGCGATAATGGTATACACGCGCGAAAAATTCGACCGTTTAAACGCGCGCAACGAACGTTGCGTCGTTTTAACGAACAAACATATTGCAAACGCGAAAAATTGTCTCTCCTATTTCTCTGTTTTCTCTCGGCAATTATTTAACGCAATAGTCGTCCAATAATCATCGAGTAAAACCAACCTAATCGAACGACCTCCATTTACGAGTCATTGCACTTTCCGAAAAAACGAAGGAAGTAGCAAAGTCAATCGTGTATATAAATTACGCGTCAGGCTTGATTGTGTTCTTACACGTAATCCATAGAACCAATTCGTTTCGCGCGAGCCAGTAGCCCGTTTAGAATTTCAAATCAAACTAATTTGTTCTCCAAAATCCAAACTAATTTTCATCAATGCGGAAGTTCCGACGTCGTCGCTTTCGGAGCGTTGTCGTGACGTCGGCTGATTCGTCGGATTCATATAAATCACGACGACGCGCGCGGTACGTGAGTAATGTTAGGATCTTTGTAAAGAGCTTTGTAGGATCTCCGCTTGTACATGAGAGTCACGTCTCGCAAAGAGGAAGGGGGGGGGGCAGATTGTCGTTGCAACGAACGCTTTAAAATTGTACGGGACGCGTCGGTGCGCAAGTAACACAGAAGGGGTTGAGACGGACGTGAAACGAACCGCGCTGCTATGTATAAAGGTTTAATAACGTGGGCGAGATAGTTCTCCGTCGTTCTCTCTCATACGTTTTCTGTTCTGTTTACATCGTGTCCTTGTATCGCGTCTCTCCCGTGACGGATCGCATCGTGAGGAATCCGATCTGCTGATCCCCGAGCGCGACGATAAACAAAAAAACAACAACAACAAAAAAGAGCGACGTGGATTAGGAGTTGCAAAAACAGGAAAAAAAAATTCTGCATTGTTTGCAAATCCACGAGATTCAACAGCGATTGTTTCACACACGGAGCTTTCATTAAATGTCAAATATGTTTAAATGGCATTAATTAAGAACTATATAAATGCGTTTCCGCGGATGTAAGTTCGTGGAATTAATTTGTTCCCGTGTATGTGTTGATTCTGTCTGCGCGTTTTTAACGCGCATTATTTTCCCTCGAAAGAACAGACGAGTTGTTGTTCGACGACGCAAACTGTATGGGTAAAGAGATGGTTGAGTTGATTCTCTTGAGAACGCGACCAAAAATCATCAGGCGACGAACTAGGAGCGCTTAATATCGCGCCGTATTAAATTTAATCGAATTAATTACACGACATGTTGGAGGTAATTACCCGCGACACGGTGAAATTGTAGGTAGAAGTGACCGAAAATCAAGCGGGGAATATACATCGAGACTTGTGTCGACTACATGATCGTTCGCGAGGGCAATCCTGGGGTAATTATCTGAGCGACGAGATGCATACCTGCATAGGCTGAACCGTTGGCCGCGATCGATCGACATGTAGCCGTAACGTAGTCACGCTCGCGTTTCCTACGGAAACTTCTCCGTCGCCGGACCCGATTAAATTATGAAACGAATTTATAACGAAGCGCGCGCGCGCGCGAGACCTTACTGTATCATCAATCTCGTTTGTTTAAATCTTTAAGACTGTACGATAATGTTTTGTAATTTATCAAATCTCATTTTTTGAAATCGTGAGATATTCCGATGTAATCTTCTAGATATCCTTTTTCTCTTTCTTTCTCCTTTTTTTTCTTGCTGCATAAAACAAGACTACTTCATCTTTTATGGATTACAAACTCTTTCTTTTCGAATTGAATGCTAATCTGTCATCTTTCGTCGCGGCATCAAAGAGAATTCGTATTCTTTCAGATCCCGCCAATTCGATTGAGAGAGAAATGCCATTTGGGAAATTAACCGATTTCCCGCGCGCATTAATTCTAAAAAAAAAAAATCCCAGCAGAGATTAATTCGATGTCTCCGCCA
This sequence comes from Pseudomyrmex gracilis, assembly GCF_002006095.1. Lineage (NCBI taxonomy): Eukaryota > Metazoa > Arthropoda > Insecta > Hymenoptera > Formicidae > Pseudomyrmex > Pseudomyrmex gracilis. The sequence goes on along the minus strand of NW_018020623.1, from coordinate 842,820 downwards.
TCTTCTTAGATCACAGCAAAGAAGAGAAATAATAAATTTGAATAAAAATCTCATTGTTATCATTCGCAATGAGATAACTTCCCTTGCTCAATCTCATCAAGAGCGAAAATATTTTTCGCGACAATATCAATTTTTCCGAAGAGCTCAGCCGCGCCGGGGATTAGTCGAGCGCTCCGAGAGAATTTAGTCTTCGTGAGGCAACTACTTTTCTAATACGCTAGTTGAAGTGACGAGTCGCAGATCGATGCGGCGCATGAAAGAAGCGCAATCGATTCGTGTTCTTGAATCTTTTCTCGCAACTTGATCACTCTCGACGTCATCGTTTTCTTCATTCATCTCGCTCGACGGCATCTTTGAAAGACGCGGCTTTGTTACCGCTTCAACGACAAGCGCGCGGATTTTATAGGATCAGCGAGACAGATTTGCCTCTGAATGAAGCGAAGACTCGCCTACATATATAACGCGGCTATATATATAAAATTTCGGCTTGATTAATTCACTATCTTCGCGTCGAGACTCCTTAGGACGTCACAGAGCGTATACGTGCGCGAACATCGTTGCGTGTATATCCCGTTAGCAACTACCACGTAGAGACAGTACACGTTGAAAGTTTAACTGATTTCGTCAGTTGAAATTATCTTAATGATCTTCTTCTAATTCAGCCGAAGAGCTTCTCTCTTGAATATCAGCAGAAGGATTATTATCGTTTTAGATGATAATTATATGCGAACGACGTGCGATATCTATTCCAGGATGAAAGTGCGCACACAACGTAGACACAACGTGGCGGCAAAGAGAATACTTGTGAATTCGCTTAATCTCTTTTCCGTGTGTGTGCGTGTTAAACCAAAGCGTGTAGCGCTCGCTTGTAAGCTCGACTTTGAAAGAGACGTGAAACAGCCGCGCGCGCGCGCGCGCGTGAAACATTTCTAAAACCCTTTACGTTCGCGTGACGCGCGAAGTATGTGCGATAAGTAAACACACGACGGCCGGCGCACCGACGTCGATGCAATAACGCAGCGAGCCACGTCTGCCTTATGTCGTAAAGTTAACTACCGCGGCGCGCATGACGGGCAGAGAGCGAGCACTTATTACAATCCATAAATCAGATTCCCTAACATGACGACCGTAATCAACATCCGAGCAAACGTTTCCCCAATGGGAAAACGTAATGTTCGCCCATTTAATTCAACGGGGTCTGATTTTGACCCCGGGAAGTACGTGTGTGTGGAAGTTGTGTTTATGAATACCGTATTAATATATAAGACTCCGTTAGACACAGCGAAATTCTAATTGAAATTTAATGCGCATCTTCTCTCTTCTCTTAGGCAACGAGCCGAAATATGGTTTTGAAACCGTAAAATGGTTGGTTACATAGACACATAGACACGAGCGACTCTCTCTCAACAACGATATCAGGTTGCAATCGAGTAATGAAATAACTCGTACACACGATACACGACGGAATATACACAGAACAAATGGGAATTCTCGACCGAGAACTTCGTTGATTGTCACGAAACACGGTAGTGCTCCGAAATTAAAGACCGATGACAGGATGAAACATCGTTCTCTTCATTCCACTGACACATAATACGACCTTGTGCCCGCCCGTACGAGTGAAGCTCAATGAGACGTGTCTCATGACACACACAGCGTGTGTACGGCGCCATCCATGTGTTTCAAAATTAGAAAATGACGTCACGCGCGTATACATTACCCGTTTGTAACGAGTTCGCATCAAAATCTCTAACTCGGTAGTGTTCTATTCTTTGTCTAAATGCGCGATGTACATTTTAACATCGAATTAAATCGGATAATTAAGATGAAAAATAACATCGTGCATGTGCGAACGACCGCGTATCCAGAACGTACGGCGGAGGATCTTTAATGTCCCGTCAAGTCGCACGAAAATATTCGCAAGTATGTCGTGAAACGACTCGAGCGTGAATATCATGTTCACTTCGCCCGGTCGACCTTTAAAGGACACATTTAGCTGTAAAGTCGAGAGATCGTTGCTATTTTTTTTTTCTTTTTTTTTTTTTTTCGTCTCCGCGCAACGTCTTGGATATTATTAGCGCGTCTTGAGAACACAGGCGCGATAATTAAGCAATTCGATCAAAAAGATCAAGACGCTGATCCCGTGACATATGAAGAAAAATTGAAAGACAGGTCTGAGGTCTTCCATGGTCAGTATATCGTCTTCGTCCTGCGCGTGAGAAGTAGCGATTTGTTTGTCTTCGTCGATCACGTAATACTTGACCCACTTGTACAGCAATCCCGATTGGCGATATTCCGCGACGATGCGTTCTAAAGGCACACGATAGGGATGATCCGCTCTCGTATAAAATAAGACAGGATACGTCAGCACAGGCTCCGGCAGCGTATATATACGCAGTTTTCTATCTGTTCTGGTCGCCCAGTTTATCCTATCAACGGTAATTTGTTGAATCACCCCCATTACGTTACCCTTCAGGATCTCGTCGAATGTTTCATTTGCTCGTTTCATAACTCTGTATCTATATTTGAAACACATAAAAATTAATTAATTTAATTAACACGTTAAAATAGAGCAATACTACTAATTAAATCAATTTAGTCTACTATTTGTATAATTAATTAATATGTAATAAATCAACGAGAGATCAAGGTGTACAATTAAGCAACAAAATTAATGTGTCTAGTTATTTCAATTAAATTAAATGCGCGGAAGATAAAAAGCCTTATAAATATTTAAAACTCAGTGCAAATCGGTGCTTCGAATCTTTTCTCATTAGCAAATATATTTTTTAGTTTGTTAAAAAATTAAAAACATACGCAAAAACGTTTGACTTACTTATTTTAGCAATTTTGTAACGAACACACTTGGGTGCGGTGATGTTTTTCGATTTTTTTTTTTTTTTTTAAGAAATCTGAGTCTCGTTAATCTCATTATGCTTGTTACCTGTCGCGCAAGTCGGCAATAATCGGGTCATCGGAATCGTTTAGAAACTGCTGCACGATGGAAGAGCCAATTAAAGGCATACCGGAATCCCGAACCTCCTTTAGATTCTTCAGCAATTCCTCCGTATCCGAGTCAGCCAGGAAGCTCGTGAACGTGCTTGTGTATATCATGCTGAAGTTAAAAGAGAAGATCATCCAGAGAGCCAGAACGGCGCGTAACGACGTTCTCATCGGAGGAGACGTTATATTTTGCGCCATCATGATCTCGTAGATTTGCGTGAGATACAATCGTTCGCTGATCAGTCCCATGTCGGCCAACCTAATCAGCGCGCACAGCAGCAAGACGTACACAATCAGCATGATAATCGCGCATATCCAGACCGAATGATGAAACGGCATGAACAATTGCAGCGCCGGATGATCGCGAGCGCGACGACACACTCGAGCGGCGAATATCAGTGTGCGTTCTCTGTACCAACAGACGATCTCCAAACCGTTCAGAATCTCTATATCCTTGGGCGGCAAGCCGATTACCACGTCCAGCTCGCCGTTAATTAATTTCTTTGCGGCTGTCGACCAGCTCAGATTGTTTTCCATCACGCGCGATTCTATGCCGTAAAGGGACGTAAACCGATTTATCAGCATATCTCCCATCCCCTGTTTGAGATCTTGCGTTTCTGAAACACAGACAGCGGATTATCGAAACACGCCGCTGAGATCGAGAAAATGATTTATGACGAATTAATTGGACTAATTAATTATTCTGCTTATATACATATAAATTCTCTATCGAGATAACTTTTTAGTCGGGTTTGCTTACCCGACAGTTTCAGCTGATCCTCCTCGCGCCAGAATTTCACGCCCTCGTTGGTCAGAGCGCCGTAGAGCAAAGTGCACGGTGTCCGCGCGCAGAATCGGTAGAAATTCGAGTCGTACGGCGCGACCCCATCGAGACTATTGCCGGACGACGAGCAATAACCGACGGACTTGAGAATAACAGTTTCCTTTCTTTTCACGGGCACTTGAACCGTTCCGTGAGCCAGGCTCGTGTTCACCGACAGAAACGCTATGTCGCGGAAACCCTCGCGCCACAGATCTCTGGCGAAGGCAGTTATCTCCTTCTCACGAGCCGCGCTCACGAACAGATACTGCGTCACGTGCAGATTCGCGTGTCTTTTCAACAATCCTCGCCGCGAGTGCGAGAACGTTTCGCCGGCGAACACCACGTAACTGACCGAACGTCGATTCTTGATCGGCAACGGTTGATTGCTGACCACGACCGCTTGATGCTTCATGAACATTCGTATGATCTCGTTCTCGAAGCGACCGCACTCGTAGCATATCACGCCGACGCGATTCCCGTTATTGAACAGACGCATCGCCGTGAAATTCACGCACGAGAAGATCGCCGTCGCGTCGATGTCGTCGTCCACGATGTCGTATCGGAGAAATAATTTCCGATAGTCGTCTCCCGTGGCGAGTATCGATGAAGGAATCGCGCAGCAAGAAGTCAGAAGCAGCACGCAACGTGAGAGAAATTGCGACATATCGTCCGCGATTCCGACGGCATGAGTCGGGCGTGCGTCAACATTTCGATATCCGGAGAGTGCGCGGGAAAAATCGAGACGCGATATATATACTTGCCTGGATAACATCTCACTTCTACGTCGAAGAGTAAAGCAGGTTTGAAAGTGGTTCGCGGAATTTTTTGCCGTGAAATAAAATTGCGAAACGGGGGCTTGTTAGCGGGCGGAAAATCGTTCTGCGGATAGTAATAATCCGCGTGTTTATCTTGTAAATAGAACTAGCGAGCTCTCTTTTCGTGTCTGTTAAATTACGGGGAAATTATAGAGACGACTGTCATACACACACACACGCACGAAGATTATATGTGTGTGTGTGCGCGCGCACTTATAAGACAATCACTTGATGGATCGCGATAGACGTTCTCAAACACCGATAAGAAAAAAAACGAATTGTTTTACCACATTGTTTTTACAAAACACGTGTCATATAGTTTTGTATTTATTTAAAAAAATTGAGAATTTTAATTATTTTTAGTATTATACGTAAAAATAATTTTTTATTATTTATAAAAATAACATGGCGCGGGTTTAAAAATATCAAACCTTTGCGATTTGAAATGACAACAATTTTTTGATGTTTACGCGTCTCTCTTTGCTTGATGTGACTTATATTTGCAAACGGCTTAATGTTCATTGGTTAGACAGCGTTATTTGTTACGGAGATATTTTATCTAATCGTTTAATCGATTTCCTCTCTGTCTTCCCTTAATAACGGGCAATATAATTAAATTACTTCTCCTGAATAAAGGCTTAAGTAATGTCAAAGCTAATATAGAATAGTCGAACTAACTAATGTCAAAGAGCAATCAATTACGTATATAGAGTCGGTTACGTATGCCGTATCGTGGCAAACACCGTATTCGTAATTTTCTGGCAATACGTAACAGAGCGTGGGGGAGCTGTTCTTGTTTAATATTGTATTTCCGACGTGTGATGATGAAAACGTGATGATTCCCTAATAGTAAGGTTCGTAAGATTAGTTATAACAGAGAGAGAGATTTCCACAGTAGTGTGGCAGTTGAATATCTCCGACAATAGCGCTGCCGCGCTCAAGAATGGAGGATCGTATGGTTAACGCTCATTATGAATGCATTAGACCCATTTTGCAGTTTAGAAAGCTTCGGGAACTCCGTCATCCTTTAATACGTTTAATCAATCCTCCTCTGAACTGCTACTTCTGGAAAGCATGGGAGTCCTTTTTGCTCTCTAAATTAACGCTCGCTTTAATAAAATGAAAATCGTAATAAAGTGACATCCCTCGGATAACAGTATGTTGTGAGGATTATATTGCGATAAATACATGTGTGAAAATTGCTAGATTATTTTATTCTAATTGCCCAAACTCTATAATATATTTATTATGCATATTTATTATATTTATTATATTTATATATTTTTGTATAAAAAAAATTAATTTCCACACCGAGCTATTTTTCAATAACATAAAGATGTAACGGAACACATTACGTAATGGAACGCGTCTCTTTGTGATAATTTAATAAATCCCGCATAAGTTCCTTCGTGCGCGTGCTTCTTTCTGTAAGAAACGATCGTTTCACTTCAATGCACTTGTTGAAAATTGAAAATTATCGCGGCCGTGACTCAGCGCGGGGGTCAAGTGCGACGGACGATTGCACGGCCAATTGTTTGCACGTCCGTTTTACGGGAACAAAAAATATTTGTCTTTTGGATATTTTGATTTGTTTGATTTATTATGTCGCGAACGGAAATACACGGCGCGCAGATAGAAAGATTAAAACAATATTAAACATTATATAAGTGTGTGTGCGTGTGTAATATTTTACACACACACACGCGCGCGCACGCTTGTTACAGCGAGATGCATTAGCGTAAAGCGTAATTGCGTTCGGAGCTTTTCGCGTGTAATGCGATCGCGATCAGATTAAAAACCATTTCAGAACAGGAATGTGTATTACACTTCAGCGAATGCAATTTCGATTTATGTAATGATATGTTCTTAGGTTCTATTTCGGTTGTGTGTTTTATTTAACTGTAACTTTATTATAATTAACGCGCTAATAAAACAACGCCCACGTATACAAGTGATGTAATAAAGCAATTATTTACTGTATTACCGAAATTGATAAATACACACATGGAAGAAGTAGCACGAGCACGAATCGTTGTCTCATGAAATTCACATTGTCTCGTGAAATAGAGAGCGAAGAGTCGTACGTAGATATAGACGGCGCCGATCGAAGATTTATAAATGAATCACGGATTCAATTTTATAAAGCTCAACGAATCCACGAGAACACGCGGGTCCGCTGGGTCCATGTCGCGAGGTCGCATGCAACGTGTACAGTTCGAGTTAAATAATTCAGAGTCGGATTGTTCGCGAACAAAAAGTAAAAAGATATTCCACGTAGATTTTTTGTTTGTTTGTTTGTTTGTTTGTTTTTTTAAGACGGTGTAACGCGGAAGAAAATGAAGAGCAAGTAGTTGATTATTTGAAAGCAAAACGCGCGCGCAATCCAAATGAAAAGGAAACGGCGACCGTGGCCTTCTAGAAAATCTAGGAAGTATCTTATGGACAAAACGGGTTCAAGGCCGGAGACGAGACGCGGCGCGTCGCGACGCACGGCGACGCGAAGCGGGGCGTCACTTTGTCTCCACATGTCGTAACAAGCAGCTCTCGTTCTGTCCGAGCAAAACGGAGCCGGACGGTGTGATTGAATACCTTTTAAGTAGAATCGAAACTCCTCTCCCCTCCCTCCGTCTTCAATTTTAACACGATTTAGCTTTCTGCAAAATTTAAAATCTAAATTCCAAGAGAAAATATAGAAAGCGTATCTTAATTTTGTTTGTGTTAAATAGTTTAATGTAAGAGACAGCGCGAATTCTAAAGATTCTAAAGGAATCTGTGAACGACAAATTTTACAATTTGTCGAAATTGATTCCGATCCAAATAACTTTGCTCGTTCGATTGTTGTTTCATCGCGACGAGAGAAGACGACGAAATTTAGATCGTGAAGTTACTTTTTGAAAAAAAATTGCTGGAATCTTTTAAACTTGAGATTTTTAGATTTGAGTGAGAGAACAATAATCGTAAATCTTCGTTTTGACCCGCAGGCTTATTTTTCAAGTTCGTGGGGGAGTATTACGCGAGAGAATTCTTTACTTTGCACGAAAGTCACGGCCAATTTGTCAAGGCTCAGAATATTCGAGGGAGGTTCTCCGTTTTCATTCATGCGTGCCACAATGGCGTATCGCCAACACGAACACATAAACAAATTTTCGCACGGTCGAGAGAGTATATTATTCGCGGCGATCGTAAACAACATGCGGATAAATAAGTCCAAAGTTGTCTCGTCAGAAAATGCATGCGTGCGTTAATTCGACGCGACAAAGAAATTTATTACAATTGTACACACACATTGATATTTCTGTAATTTATTTACGCGGAACGTAAAGAATTCTCGGTTTTTCTTTCACAATTTGACAAGAAAGACACGCGCATTTTTCAACGTACAAGATAATAATGTTGTAATATTGCGATATGAAAATTGAGATGTAGGATATAAAACATTTTCTTATTTCGCCGATATACGTACAGATGATATAGCACACGTAGATTTTTCATATAACGATGAACAAAAGCCACTGAAAAAAAAAAAAAATAATAACAATCAAACACAACAATATAAAACGATATATTTTAACAATGTAAACCGATCGGGCGTTTCCATCGACTATCGGTTTCTAAACTTGTTTTTTTTTTTTTTTCGTCGCGTGTCGTATATCGCGCGATCTACACCTGTAATACACGACAAAAGAACGCGAAAAAAGCGATTTACCGAGGAAGAAGCTTTACGACATAAAAGAGAGAGAGAGAGAGAGAGCAATGAAGTAATATCGCTAATACGTTTTTGCACTTTTTTTTTTTTTTTTTTAATCCTCTCTTCAATGAAGTTACTGCTCAAGTGCAAAAATCCGATCCGGAATCCTTTGATCTCTCTTTATAATCGGAATTAAACGCGAGGCGTGTGATACTTAAAGCGGCGAATGGCGGCGGCGGTGCTTTAACAGCACCCGCAAGCACCGCCGCGAGCGGAGTCGTATCGTTTTTATATATATTCACGTTATTCATCGCGGCTTACGGCGTAAGTTGAAACTGTAAATTGAATCGAGGCACACACCGGAGCCCGATAGATTGCAAAAATACGACACCGCTCACGTCCCGCGCACGCTTCGTTAATTTCGTCATCTGAATTAGTCTCGGTCTCCGCGCGACGAGTGGCTGTTAAAACCGGTGAACGGCGCGGGAGGGAAGAGGGGGAAAGGGGGTGTTTTACAGTCGTCGTTCCAGTCTCTCGGCGGCGCGCGGTTTCGAGAGTTCGAGGACGCGCCTTCAGAGCAAATCGATATCCCTCTCTATGTGGTCATGTAAGGTTCAATGTTCTCGCGAAGGTCCTTGAGTAGTTTGTCAAGGCAACGTCGATGCGGGCGAGCGACTCGCGTCGACACACCCGGGAACGTTACAACAAAAGGCCGAGAGAGATAGAGAGGGAGCAAAATCTCATTAACGGAAATTCATTTATCCGGTATTTTGATAAAGTCTCTCTCGCCACCCGTTTCTCTTCCCGGTTACGGGAGCACCGTCTTGTAATTAATGCGAGAGCTAATTTTTTGATTGCGTTCGTTACTAAGTTAACTTCAGTCTCTCCCGTGTTGTGCTCTCTTGCAAAACACTTTGCTTAACTACCGCGCCGCATCGTATCGCCATGTACATCGACGTAGTTGATAGGTGCGCTAACTTTTAATTAAGGTGCGCACATGCGCGCTCTCGCAAACACCAATGGGGAGTTATAATAATGCCTGCTGATTCATCATTAACACACGTCTAATTACGCGATAATTTTGCAACTCCGCGCGGTTTAAATTACATTTGCGTACAATGTAGACAAGGCGTATTCCAATATATTGCTTTTCATTGATATCCTTGATTGCAAATTTGCTGAGTTCTTGGAATTATTGAAACGATTGCGCGCATCCACTCCGAAATTAAATCTCGGTTACAAAAAAAAAAAATTATTTCTCTCTCTCTTTCTCTCTAGGACTGACCAAATTCAAGATCAAAACATTGCGCATGTGTAGGTAAAAGTTTTTTTTTTAATTTAGATTGATAGCGGAAAAAAAAACGGAGAGAGAAAAAATAACAATATAAAATTTACAGAGAGACGCGTGTTGTGTTTAAATATAGATATGTTCTCATAACAATGTGGAAATGTTTTATATATATATATATGTATATATCTCATCGGACGCGTATAATTGAAATACTATCTCAAACCGAAATAATATCTCAAAAACGAGGAAAATGAATGCGAGCGCGATTTGCGCGGGCGTATATTGATTTGTTAAACGACAAAATCACACAGTCGGTCTCTCTGGTTTTTTACGCGCGGCTAACAAGTCAAACGCAAACACGTTTTTCGAAGATGTTATCGGCTCGATATCGGATTACCTGCGCCCGCTGATTGCGTACGTTCTATATTTAGACCGACGATCGAGTGGCCGATTGCGCCGTTAATTTTCGACCGACCGATTATTTGCGATACACGATACACAATTTATGCAGACGGACATCCGACAAGGGCTTGAAGGAGGGAGGAAAAAGAGGAAGAGAGGGATGAAGAGGGTGGCGCGGAGGATGCCATGGTGGCAGTCGTGGGTGGTTTCGTGGCGCCGTGATGGTGGTGACGCAAATGTACAACATCAAATGATGCGGTTCCCTCCTCTCCTCCCGTGACGTTCGCAACGCCATTCAGCAGTTCGCGTGCTCAACGGTGTGTGCATCGTGCAAACAGCGCGATGAAAAGCCTGCAAGAGGCGCGCGTTGATAAGTTCTCTGATATAGATTTAATCTTGTGCCTTTAATGAATTTACACGTTGCGCGTCCGTATTATATACACACACACGAATCTCGATAACGCGACAATCGGGCAATTATCCGAGTCATTAACGCGCAACGATCTCGTTACCATTATTATTTATTGTATTGTACGAGCGAAAACTATATTGTATACGAGCAGCACTTGTCGAAACAATTGAAATCACAGCCACACGTTTGTGGCCAGCGAGCGATCGCATTCATTCTTGCGCGAGTGCTGCTTCGAATTTGCTTTTCAATCCCCCGTGCGGATTTAACCTCGTCTAAAAAATTCTCCATCGTTCTTAATCGATGGGCTCTTCTCCCTCGCCGCGATCTCTTCTCCCAGCGCCTCCGGTGGTAATTTATAAATGCAATACATTATTCAAGTTCTCCTTACCTAATTCACTTCGCTTCTGACCTTCGACTTTCATCGCGACTGCCGGACCTTCGGAAAAACGAGTGCATATAGGTATCGGTCTCCGTTGCCGCCGATCAATTTCTTGTCTCTCTCTCTCTCTCTCTCTTTCTCTCTCTTTCTTGTAGTGTGCACGCGGTAATAATTAAATTTCCATTTCTCCGTGTCGCGCTTTGACCGCGGAGATATAAATTACATTTGTCGTATTTTAAAATCCATTGAATTGTAATCAGGTGGTTGTTCCGTTTTCAGACGGAAAAAATGTCGTTTTTTACTTGTTGCAAAAATAATAAGAACCGATAACACGTTGCTGGCGAAAGTTGTTCGACCGACTTATTACTTACAAGGAAATAAAATCCAAGACCGAACGGGAGGGGACGGACCGAATGAAAATTGGTGCTCGAACACCCCTTGACGTGCGATTCACAAGTGATATCCGAGCGAATAATACGCGCTCGGGAATACACGTCGACGAATTAATCTTCGCCGAATGGAAGCCGTCGCCGTGCTCGGGTCGCTGTGCGCTATTAGTCAGACATGTGGTAAATTCGCAGTGTCGATACGTGGCATTGGCTCCGGAGGAGTTTCGGAATGTGTTACGTGAGATTCCTTTGAGGAATCGATAGATTAATTAGTCCGCAAGACGCTCCGAAACCGACACGCCAACTTTCCAACCGGATAACTCCGCATAGTTCGATAACGCTTTACAATATGCGCGAATTCCGAAGCAAGCCAGTCAAGATTCTTACATCTTATAAAGAATATATATATATACTATACGGAAATTACGTATGCGCGTCGAAGAAAAAACTATAACTATCTGCGCAATTTTCTCGAAATTGCGCGAAGCACAATAAAACGTAAAACTAGAACCAGCGCGCGTTTACTTCGCGCGCGGTAACGTTCGACTGAAAGAAAATTCAAATTCCTGAGATTTTTGAACATGATAGATGAGTCAAACTAGAGAAATGACATAAGAAAATGACGACGTGGAAAATGAATTCGCTTTGATAAATAGATTTTTTTTTCGCGTCACCTCGACGTTTCTTCATTGGATGAAATTTTGTTGTATAACTCAACGCGCAATGTATTGAAGACAAAAAACTTCTGGATTGCTCAAAGATACGAAAATTTATTTCTGTCGTTCGTAGTTTTCGCTCTGTATGTAAAAGTTGTTGTCCGCCTTTTTCATCGTCTTTACTTCAAGCGTCTCCAGTATTGTGGAAGTAACTGTGTGTCGGCACTCTTGTGCCGCTCGCTAATTAGCAATTAGCGGTCATAATATTCCGTTTCAAACTCTATTACATTATTCAGCTTTTTCACTCGCTCTCGTTCTCTGCCTTTTCCCGGTTTCGTTTATTATCTCTTATAAACAATCGGTAAAATAGCGCATGAAAATTCCCTTTTGTTCCGGTTTCTACTCCGCGGGCGAGGGATAAAATAAATGCAAGCCTGTGCTTTTTAGTGTGCTATAACTTATTTTGCACAAGGAAACGGGTCTTAACAAAATCCACTGTTGAGTTACGTTATTACTGTGCTCGCATTATGTTAATTTACTACTGTGTGTGGCAATTATACCGTATTTACGCGAATTCTCTTCCGAGAAGTTGGTTTAATAAACAATATCATCACGGGTGCCTGGTTCGGTTCAGTATGCATTAAGTTGTATCCAAGTTTTCCCTTGCGGCTATAGAAATATGCAACTTCGTTTGAAACTTGTCGGCGGAAATCTACCGAGACGCATCCGCAGTTGTGTATGTGTGTGTGTGTGTGTGTGTGTATGTGTGTATGTACGTATCAAAGTTCAAAATTACAGTTAATTAAAAGTGAATTCGAGAGCGGATGGTTTTAAAGCGCAAAAAAAAAAGAACGCTTATTATGTTTAGCAAAAGTTTGCTTCTCGTTAGAATTTCTGAGCGCCATTAACTCCGTGGTGGCTCGAGATAACAACTTACAAAACGCTAAAATTTTTTATTCTTCCGTCTTTTTATTCTTCTCAAAATTTGTCGGAAAAGTTAAACTCAGTGAATTATTCACGGTATAAATTACATTCCAAGATTAATGATAATATAAATTTACGCTTCGCGCCTCGCGTATATATACGATAAACTTGTTGTGTTGTTTCAACCGAGACTCGCGAAAAAGACAGTCGGTTTTCTTTTAACAAACGATCGTAACGTATAAATACGACATTGCAAATTACGAGGCCGCGTCTCGTCTCTCTGTATTTGCAATCCTTTCGGCGAAATTAAATATCCAAAAGACGACTTTCAATGCGAAAGATCTCCGCTTTCAGAGAGCGGACAAATATTTTTCCTACGTTAGTTGTTCGTCGAAACGCGTTCTGTTTTCTCGGGTGGATGTTGAAAATACAGAATATTGTTTCGCGCAACCTGACGCTGATAATATTTCCAAATGCGATTGTAGATAGAAATTGTGAGATCAAAAAAAAAAAAAAAACATATATATTTTTAATTCTGCCGCTTAGAGTCAGGCTTGTTTTTATTTTCAAAATATTGTACACAGGTGTAAAAGTTTGCAATACGCACCGAGTATTGAGCAAACAGTTGTTTTTAGAAAACGTTCTGTCGCGTTGTACAACGTTATGTTTCTCTGATATGCAAGCTCGGATATCTTTGAGTGCTCTACGAGCTTGTCGCATGAAATAAAACAGCAGCTTCGCTGAAAATTCATGTCATATCGCTGCGCTTTACAAGCGCTCGACACGTGGCAATCATCATCGTCATCATGAATTTTTCATAATCGCACGCGAGATAACATTCTGAAGATAATAATATCTTTTGTTTTTTTTGATTTATCAAAAAAAAAAAATTGTAATCGCATAATTTTTATACGGAAAGATACCAGGAAAATTTAATTTTCTGTCTCAAAAAAAAAACACACCAAAAAAATAGAAACTGCGTGAAAGTTATTTTTATTTATTTTTTTTTTTTTAATTTTGTTTTCTCTCTGATTCAATCGGTTTTACCGAATAATTTATACATTTGTTTCAATTAATATCATTGTGTGTGCTACAAATAAGTGTTACGCGAACGATTGTGAAATTTTGAATGATGCGAACAAAGACCTAACATCGTAAAACTGATAATTCCTCACACGTAACGCCGCTATTGGTAAACGCTCAAAATGCTATATATATATATATACATATACATACATATATATATATATATATATATATATATATATATATATATATATATATCAAGCGTTTACACAAAATAAATGCGCAGAAATGTTTAATCGCGAGCGGGGAAGACCCGCGCGCGCAAGTTCGCTTAACAATGGTTCAGTAGCTTTTCATCAGCACCGTATAATTACATAACTGTGTTTTGCTTTTGCATGTGCAGTTATATCCGCTGGCGATTGCAGATCATTTGTGCGGTCGGTCGTGCATCACCTGCAATATATTGCACGCGAGCTTGCTAGTTGAATGGCATTAATAATTCTCTTTCGGTGTAACTCGGCGTTAAAAACGTTAAAACAGTCAAATTTGCTTTTAATGCGCACCGGATTTATCATATTCCACTCGGATATTATAAACTTTCAGCCTGTATATTTCAGAATTGTTATTATTATGTATGCAAATATGTATACGAGTTGATTTTTTCGATTACATTGTGAAAATGAAGGAAACGATAGAGAGATGATTATATCGAAACTCAAAAGAACGTGTTGGAGAATGTGCAATGTATCATTGTAGAGAAATTAACCCTTTACGGACAGACGTGGGACTCTTAGACCCACTCAAAAATTGCGCATTGGCGTTTCTAGTGAAACTTAATTTTTCTTAACGCTTGTATCTTCAAAAATATTAGATTTTTTCAATTTGTTTTTTTTATCGACGCAGAACCGCTTAAACGTTTTGTTTTTATAAAACCAAAATTGAAAAAATATCGATTTTTCGCGGAGATATTCGATTTTAAAGTCGCGTGGATCTCACAGACCCAATTTGATTCGTAAGTCATTTTTGAGGTCTGTCCGCGAAAAGTTGAAATATAAAAATTTAAATATAAATTTAAATAGAAATATTTTTTTGTGATTTTTGAGTGCATACGTAGATTGCAAGTTCGCTTAAATTGCTTGGATATCGTCGTTTGAATTGCGATAGTTGAGATATTACGTAGCGATATCGACGACAAGTACAAAATATATTGCACTATGTAGCTTTGCTGTAAATAAGCATTGCACGCGCAAATGTATACGTGGTGAGTAAGCATTGCTTGTTCAAAGTAAAATGTGAATTTAATGTATTTGGCTGCAAGCGAAGCAAACGTCACGTGTAAACTATCCTGTAAACTATCACGTAACCTGCTTTTGCAAAGCGCGTGGTGTGTATCTGCTTCAATAATTAAATCGACGCTTTAATGCGTTTGCATTCGAGAAATTACGTTTATTCCTACAAATATCAATTTTAATAAACGATTAATTTGATCGCTTATTTGCAAAATTAAGCAAGCAACAATACGCTTGCCGTTATCAATGTTAATCGGCTTGAACTATCCGCACCGCACGAGTGTTTTCTGTTTTCGTCGTAACGACGTGCCGCATTCCTACACGTAATATTACGACTTGCTCGTTTCTCGACCGGATATTAACACCGGAAGTTGACGTTCAGTCAATACCGACGACGACTTCCAGAAATTACTTCTCGAAATTCCGAGAACCACTTACGGCATCACTGGCGAAAGTTACAATTACAGAGTGATGAAAGTTGTCGAGGACGGGGGTAAGATTCTAGTTACAGCGATATCAAATATTAACAAACTGTAGTTTTTAATTTTTACTTCTATTTATATTGAGCTTCTGTGTATCGAACAATATTGCGAAAAACCGTGCTTATTTTTTGGTTTAAAAATATATTGCGGTTTTGTGAGCGCAATGTGCTTACGGGACAACTGTATTTTTTTCAGATTATATTTGTTGAAATAAATTGCAAACGCACATATACAAATAGTATGAAACAGTATATAAAGCAGTTATGTATACATATATATTTTTTTTTTGCTACATCAAGTCTTGTAAGCGCAATGTGGTTACGGGACAAATGTAATTTTTTTTTTTCAAATTATTTGTTGAAATAAATTGCAAACGCATATATAAACAGTATAAAAATAGTTACATATTTTTGCTATATCAAATTCGAAATGACGCTGTTAAGTTTCATGTGAAAAGAGAGGGAAAGGCAGAGAGAGAGAGAGAGAGGCGATCTTTCGCGAACAAACAGAGACCCTTTCATACTGTCCTTTGCATTCATGTGCGAGCGTACAAAGGGAAAAGCAAACCCTTTGCAAAAGTCATATCTCCGGTTTACGATGTTGGTACGGATACCGCTGAAAATATTTATTTTCACGGCAATTTTGCGCGCTAAAGAAAATCGCACACTTTTTGACACACGTGAATTGCGTTTACACGTACTAAATATCAAACAATTGGCGCACCTTGCGAAGAAAAATATATATATATTTATTCTCGCGCTATAACGTTCAAAATGTCTGATTTTTCGCACAATTTTCTCTGTTTCGCGTAAATTTTTTTTTTTTTATCGATATCGCTTTATATCTTGCGTCAATTAGCGCGGCCTTCGATAAGTCCCCTTGCACGCATAATTCTTGCCGTTCTTCTCTCACATGAACGTTATCAAGGTCATTATCTCACTATGTCACGGCCAAATCCGTGACATTATCAGTTTCCGATCTCATCCCGGTATAATTAAGCTACCCACGGAATCCTATCGCACGCACACAGCGCGTGTTCTATTATAAAATATGAGTGCGCACAGTTTATCGCACTGTGTATCGCACTCGAGCAGATGCTTGAAAGCCGCCCCCTCCAGCATCAAACTTCAAACACGGCGAAGAAGCCGATGCGAAGCGTGCGCGCATACATATATCGTGAATATTTCGCGCCCAAATGCATCTGTCACTATTTTTCCAATAAATTTGAGAGACGCGTGTAAAATAAAGTCACAAACAAAGAACTCTGAGAAGACACTGGAGATAAAAGCGCGCAAACACAACGAAAACAATTTCCGCATCGTATAATTAGCGGATCGATAAATCGATTTCTTGTCTCATATTTATATTACGTAACGTCCATATCATTCCGCAGTCGTTCAAGGAAGAGCGAAACGATTGCTCGCGTTGACGTTGAAGATTTGTCATCGAGATATTTACATCGCGCAAGGACGACCAAGACGATTAGCAATGCATGAGTCGATAGGACTTAAAATTTGAATATTCATGCTGTCAATGAGCGGAATAGCGAGTGACGGCGGCGGCGGCGGCGGCGGTGACGGGATAAATATTCCGTGACTTTGCAACGAAACCACCGTATTATCATTAAAAAAACTCATGTATACATTAAACAGAATCCCACGTACTTCGCGGCGCTCCGCGCGGATAATCATTTTTGCGCGCTTATTCCGGGGAAAATCTCTTAAAAACTCGATCTCTCTCGCAATTGTATCTCGCGACTTTCGTGAATTTTGCGTGTAAAAATATTGCATTTAACGCGCGCTAATTCACAATTCCACGAAATTTATACACAAACTGTCGTAAAATTCGTTTCTCTCTCATCGTTTCCGCGAGAGTAGAAAATGTAAAACGCCGTGCGCGGATGTATGTACACTCGACGTGTTTTCCGGGACGAACGGCTTAAACTCGATTAAATATGCGTGTCAAAATCGCAGAAGTGGCGCGCATATTTCAACGCATCTGTTACAACAACATACGGGAATATTTGAAATTACATTGAATTGCGTTTATCATTTATTGAACTTTTTAATGAATTCTCTTTCTCTCCCTCTCTCTCTCTCTCTCTCTCTTTGAAACGTCATATTGACGTTAATCCACATTTCTCTGATATCTGACACAACTCGATCTGTGCTCTTTCCCGCTGCGGGAGACGCGCGCATGAAACTGCGGAAGCTCGACGGGGCCACCAGGTCAGAACGTTTTTTTCCCGTCGCTCTTCGACGCGGGCGACGTAAACCGCAATTAGATCACGGAAGAAACACGGATAAAAGAAGCGGAATCTTTGTTACGTTTACCCCGCAATTGGACGTCCAATTCCTGAGTTGATTATCCCGACAGATTGTTCGCGAGTCTGTGTATCGGAAATCGAAACGATCGCATCCGTCGTCGCATGCCGTTGTGTGGCGCGTACTGTGTGTGCGATGCTTATACCGATGACAAGAGAAACCTGGCGAAATCTGACGCATCGCTCTATCGGCGCGTCCCGCCGCTGCAACGCAATTTGTTTCCCCGTGCCGATGATTGACTTTAGCCGAGCGAAACGCCAGCCGGAAAACGTTCCGACATTGTTTCCACGTGTTTCCAATTAACCAACGCCGACAGAAGAAAGGATGCGCAAAGTGCACTTATCTCAGCGATTCTCTCAGCTGTCATCAATCGCGTCATTTTTGCGCGAGCGCAAATACAACGTTCTTTTTCGAACAGAGTATCTCTATCTAATTTCTTTGTATTTCACTCGAATATATCAAATGCAAAGGACTTTTATTTGAAAAAAAAAAAAAAAAATAGAATTTCCCATACAGAGGAAGAAGATGTATCATTCATCTATTTTAAGTTTTCATTTTTTTCTCGCTACGTACTTTGCGGTTTCTAATTAATTTCAGTCATCTCGCGAACTTCTCCGTTCCCTCGCGTATTTTAAAAATAAAAATAACGCATCGGGACGGAAACGCATTAAAGAGAAGACGATTGTCGTTAGCCTGTTTCCCGTTACGCCCGCGATAAAATCGATATGCAGCGAGGTCTTCGTCTTGTGCACCTCATACCTACAATTGAGCGAGGAAAAATGTGAAAGAAGATCGGTTCTCGAGGTTTTTATCGAGACATTTGCGATATAGGCGCCGCCGCGAGCGCCGCCTCATGACTCAGACCCACGTTAATACACATGCACAACCCACTTTCTTTTAATATAGAAAACGCTCGGGGAGGTTAAAAAAAAAAAAAAAACAAATGCACATATGAGGAATACGAGTTTCCTTGTGTTATGTTAAAGTAAAAAAAATTTCCAAATAATGTTTCGATCCCCGTAGGCATTTGGAAATTTTTCATGTCCGCTGACGTGGCTACGGAAAGGATGGAAAATAATAGTGGGGAAAACCCAAACTTTAATGATATTTTATAGCTCCTTCTTCTTTCAGTGAGAGAGAGAGAGAGAGAGTAAACAGGCAGAAGTATATTAAAGGGAACGTGCCTCTTCCCGGCGGAAGATAAATAGATTAAAGGGCTATCCGCGTAGTGTACAAGTTTTATTAGCGAACGTACGGATTCGTTCCCGCTCTGTCGCGCTTACCTTCATTATCCCCTTCAACATCCACTGCTTATCCGCAAGATGAGGGTTTTTCTTTATCTTTATTTACATCACTTTTTTCACGCTCGGTCGTATAATTGATAGCTATATCAATCGCAACGAAAGCGGAAATGAGGAGGCGAACTTTCGAGTCACCAATGCAAACGTAATTACGATGAGCTACGAATAGTAAGTAAAATCCCGTATTGCGGAAATGCCATTCGTACTTCAAACGCGTTCCGTCGTAATAATGAATTTTTTTTTTTCTTGCCGCGAAAACATCTGCTCGCAACATTCGACAAAGTCAATTCGATAGATCGACGGTTTTGTTGAATGTGTACACGCGAGAGTAATATCAATCTTCGCGTAATATAATAAAAACAAAACTTAATTGTTGTTATTAATCTTTTTAATATAAAAACGCTCGCGGAGTAAAAACAAAACCAGATGTACATAAATGTACGAAGAAATGGGTTCCTGGTATGTTAAAGTAAAAGAAATTGTTCCAGGAAAATGTTTTGATACCGGAAGAGATCTTTTAAATTCTAATAATAAAAATCCCGGCTGTGAATTATTATCTTCGAGGATTTTAATTTTCTAAACAAAATGTCGCAGAACAGCTAATGAAGTAATCTCGTCTGTTACTAATTGCTCCTCATCTTGACATAATAATATATTGCGTATTATCCCAGTTGCATGCTGGGCGCGATAATCGAAGTGGTCAGTTTTCCAGTTAAATAATCTTCGTGCCTCGTTACGCTGTATCATCATTTATCGGTCCGATAGAACGTAGGAAGAGCTCGATCCGGCGTTCGGTAACAGTTACGACGGATTATATACCTGTTTGTCTCTCGGATAGCTTGAACAGATTTATATAAACGTGACACAATGCGATCCGCGCGTTGGCACGAATACCCAAATCGAAATCACAAATGGAAACGAACCGGAAACATCGCAGAAAGACACCATTTGCGGGTTGTAGGTCAACCTCGCGGGCAACGGCTCAAAACTATCACGGCGGCAAACAACTTTAGCAAGAACTTGGATACTAAGTTCCAATTTTTTGTTTTTTTGTTTTTTTTTTTGTTTCGAGATCAGAAATTCAGTTCGCGTGCTCTTCTCTCGAGATCAACTCTCGTCGAAATGTTAGAAAGTTTCACGTTGCAGAGTTAATCGTGTGCTATGAGACAAATACATTCTTTTCTTTAAGAAAAATAGTTTATACATATGTATATAAGATTTTAAAAATATTAAAACACGTTTATACGTGTATGTAACATCCTTTGAACAACATAAAATTCTTTGAACGACTTTGAATATAGTTCTACGAGCAATATCGGGAACAATTTCATCTCAATTTATTCTGCACGAGACCATGATACGATTTCGATAGTTTTGCGTGACTGAGTTTGCAAACTAGAAAAAGTCTTACATCACACTGACTTTTTTCCATTATTTGTATATACTTTATATAAAAGTAGGACAAGAATTGAGAAGTCGTTTCGATATCACATTATCAATCATACCGATAATAACTTGGTTCTTGAAACAAGTGACAAGTACTAGTTCGTGAATTGCGTTTCAAAGAAACGCGATAGGAAGCCAGACTGGCATACTTTTTTGCGGTTCGATAATATTATTATTTTTGTTCGATAAATATATTTGATCTCTCTGCCTCGGAGAAAAAGTGAGAGTCTCGCGAAAAACGATCGCGCGTTATTTGTATTTCCAATATGGAAAATCCTCGCGCTTGTGTTCCCATTAAATTACATTCCCTTGACACGTATAAACATATCAATAATCGCTGCAAAGCTCAGAACTGGGACACAAATCAGTTGAATACCGAATTGCGCGGGAAACAGAATCTGCATCACGGTAATATTATTGATACGCTTAATTTGGAGTAATTATCTCTCAAAGAGAATTGCGACAATTTCCCGTTTCTGTTTACGTTCACTCGCGTCACAAAATTTTCACAAGCATGTGTTTACGCGCAACCTTTTATTTTTATTATATTTTTTTTTTTTTTTAACAAGATATATATATATATATATATATATATATTCTTTTCAATGACAAAAACAGATTGAAAAATATCCGATAAATTCCGAACGAAACTCTCTACGGAATTATTGCGCGCATCGCAGGCAATTAAAGTGCTCAAAGTGAATGTTTAATTAAAAGGATTAAAAACATCGGCGATCTATCAAAGGGGAGCGGTGTCTGCGATGGAAATGGACTGCATTTTGAGCGTGAGAAAATTCCGAGGAGGAGACGCCGTGAGCGCGCGTGCTGGGCTCGCCGAGCACATTCTTGACACCTTGAAATTAATTAAATGTCTCGCCGCGTCACGAGAATCATCACGTGGACGGTCGTCCGGTAAATTGCTCCCGGTTGATCTCGATAGCATTAAAACCCAAGATGCAGATGTTGATCATCGTCGTCGTCGTCGTCGGACGCGCGTGCATTAAACGACACGTTCCGGTTCATCCGAATTGCAAATGTGAGATAACGGCTGATGCACGGAGCGGACTTAAACGAGCGCGATGGTTCGTTCCTCCATATCGACTCCGCGCAGAGACAATCGTCTTTTTTTTGTTCGCAAACGAGTGACCCTTATCAATGAGGATATCGCGCGCGATCATCCATAAACTCGTTACCCTCTTATGCACATGCGGGAATAACTCCATTCTCTTCGCTTCTTCTTTTTTGGTTTTTTTTTATTCGCGCGAGCTTTCGCGAGATACGGAAGTACGTATCGGCGGACAGAACGCGTTATATTATACCGTAGAGAAGCCGCAATTGTTAATTAATTACAAATCGTATTTATGAATTATACTTGTACTTATAATATGTATTATACTTGTACTTGTAATTGTATTGTATTATTTAATGTGTGAGAAGTCGTAAAAAATTTTTTATACAAAAAGAGATAAAAACTTTGCAACCGACAAAATAGTTCAACATACACGCAGTAAAATTGTAGAAAATGTCGCGAGAAAGCGTCGTTTTCTTAAAAAGAGAAATCTCACTTGAATCGCTTTAAATTCTAATCTCGATGTAAACTCCACGCTAAACCCAACGGCCTCGCAATATACGCGATATAGTGCAACCTCACGTGCATAGTAACTTACATAAAGGTTCTCTACAAAATAGCTATACTTTCAAAGGAAAGATAAACCAGAGGACGCTACGTGTTAGTTTCAGGAAACGAGTGGACTTGACAAAATCGGAAGAGTCGTAAAAGCGAAGAATTAAACGGAGGCAAATTGGGAAGAAGGTCAAGGACGGGGGGGTATCGCTTCCGCTTCTCGAAAACGGCACGATCCTCAACGTCACGCCACGTCCACGATAATTCTCGTGAAGGGATTGATCGCACCGCGCAAAACACTCGCAAACAACCGCAAATCTCGGATCAAGTAAGACGGATCAAATTATCGAATATGAAGAGTCACAACGACGTCGCGGGAAATACGCAGGATTCTCGCCAATAAGACGAAAAGGTGTCGGATTTCCGAGCGTGAAAAATTGGTATCGATGATGCCGCAACGGAAAAGGTCAGTAGAGAGAAATTAGGTAATTATGCAGTTATACGGACTATTTTCCGATCTCAACAATTTTGACATATGTTATCAAGGTCACCTCTCTGAATAATAATATGAAGGTTTTATCCGTCGCTCATTGTTTATAAAAAAGTTATGAACAAAAAAAGTTTGATGATTGAACTCT